>NW_010308495.1:27191-43743 GCF_000700745.2 Antrostomus carolinensis
ATGGTGGCCAGCAGAACTAGGGACATGATCATTCCCCTGTACTTGGCACTGGTGAAGCCGCATTTCAAATACTGTGTTCAGTTTTGGGCCCTTCACTACAAGAAGGACATGGAGGTGCTGGAGCATGTCCAGAGAAGCGCAATGAAGACAGCGAAGGGTCTAGAGCACAAGTCTTATGAGGAGCAGCTGAGGGAACTGGGGTTGTTTAACCTGGAGAAAAGGTGGCTCAGGGGAGACCTTATCTCTCTCTACAACTACCTGAAAGGAGGTTCTAGGGAGGTGGGTCTTGGTCTCTTCTCCCAAGTAACAAGTGATAAGAAAAGAGCAAATGGCCTCAAGTTGTGCCAGGGGAAATTTAGGTTGGATATTAGGAAAAATTTCTTCACTGAATGGGTCATCAAGCATTGGAACAGGCAGCCCAGGGAAGTGATTGAGTCCTCGTCCCTGGAGGTATTTAAAAGAAGTGTAGATGTGGTGCTTGGGGACAGGATTTAGTGGTGGACTTGGCAGTGCTAGGTTTATGTTTGGACTCAATGATAATAAAGGTCTCTTCCAACCTAAACAACTCTATGTTTCTATGGTATTTGGTGTTTCTACTCCATGAAAGCAACATTTGATTTATTTCTTGTTGAAGAGAAAGTTATTGAAAAACTGAAACACTGAAAAACAAAACTACACACAAATAATAATAACCGTAGCTTATGGATGTCTTCTTCACAAAATCGCTGGAAAAATATTTCACCTTAATTATAGTGTGGAATACTGTCACAATGTCACAGCCTTGTGTCCCCATCTAGTGCTATATACACAGGCTTAGAAATCTGTTACTGCTTAGTTAATGATTGCATTGCTCAATACAAGAGTTAAAGCCCACTTTTTTATATCTTGAAATCTGACATTCACACTCTGAAATTACACAACTGGAACAATTGTAACAAAGTTTCACAATAAGTTAAAATCTCACAACTAAATGGACCTACAAAACCTGCTGTAGCCTAAATAGGGAGAGGTTCTGAGTTTTACCTATCAGGATTTAAACATCTTTCAATCACTTTCAATCAGGTAGCAATATGTTTTGCATTTGTAGTTACAGTCTTACAAAATAGCTGCTCACAGTAAAGGAATGAAAAAGAGCTGTCATTTATCTTTTAGTTTACTAAAGGCTAAATCAGCTCTCTGTTTGAATTGCATCTTGTTAAGGTAGATATTTTGCTTAATTTGTAGAATGAACAATACAGTGGCACCTTGACTTCAGCATGGACATACTGGACTTGTTTTCATCTGTAGTATCAGCTGTTGGTTAGTATCAACAATGTCCTTTCCTTAGGAAGTTTGACTTATTTTCACATTACTGTTTTGCAGTAGTAGCATCTCCTAGAAGGAATTATAGTTCGTATAGAATAAATTTTTAAGACAAATTGTTAATATATTTCAAGATTTTCATGGAACAAGGGTATGTTGCACTTCATCAGATGACTATATCTCACCCAATAGGAAAGATTAATTTGAGGAAATATCAGTCTTTGAGATGTCTTTCCTTCAGTGTACATTTATAGTAATATTTTTGCCTGTGTTGATAGTTCCAAAGATATACAAGCTTAGTCTTTTATGTCCACTACCAGAAAAGTAAATTTTTACAGTTCATGAGAGTGAGGAAATTCCCACAAATAATACCCTAGAGAGGTTGAAGGTTAAAATTAAAAATAAATAAATAAAAGTGTTGGATTCCCTGTCAGCTCAGACCATTTACTGAATCAGAAATGCAGAGAACAGGCTCAGTTATTCAGGAAAAAAAACCTGTGCAGCATTAGGGATGACACCAGTCACAACCAAATCATCCCCAAATCTTTTTATAGGGGCCTTCAATTTTTACAGTTATCACATGGGCAAATATTTTTACTTGGTTTTAATAAACTGCAAGGGTTTTAGCTTGTATCCATTCATTGTGATTCTTAGTAGCTTTATAATTCTTCTCACTTCTAAGAATCCACGGGTGGAGGAAAAGTCCAATGCTATAACCCTGTCATTGCAATAAAACTCTCATTTGCAATTCAGACATAAGCCTGGATGTGAGCAAGGTAACTTACTGAGGCACAGATATTGCAACTATTTATTTTTCTGTTACTAACAATGTGAAGGTCAGCAGATAGCACTTTAATTTAGACTTTGGCATTCAACATTTTACTGCAGTCTCTGTTCAGGTATAGAGAAGTGTATTGTCATACACGATATCAACATATTATCAGGAGTATAGATTTGTTTGTTTGAGGTTTTTGTGGCTTGATTTTGATTCAGTAACAAAAAAAAAGGATTTTTTTTTTTTCTATTTGCACCTCTAATAAGTCTTTTACCCACCAAGCCCCTAATCACTATAACTTCAATATAGTAACAGTAGTGAGATAGCAGACAAGTATCAAGACATAAAAAGATACCTAAATATAGCAAATGCTAGGATCATTCATTATTAAATTTGTCATGCACGCTGGGACTTAAGAAATGCTGCTTCTAAATGTAGAACATCGAATATTCCACTTATTCTGGGTTTTTTTCCAGAATTGTTTGAGAGATGGGCTGTGTTTTCCTCATCTGTTTTTAAATACTGATACACAAATATTTCTGTGAATTATCTCCCTTGTTACTGATGACAACCACTCACATACAAACTTAAAAAGACTTACTCACTTTCCTTAACTGATTTAGGTTTCAACTCTTTTGCATAATCCTACACATATTGGGGAAAAAAAAATACAGAATTAGGATTAGTGTCATGCCTTGTTTAATTTCATTTCCCAGGGAAACATCAAGGAATAAAGTTGCCTGTGTCTAAAGTGCTGCATTCAGTGCTGCATTCTCCCTTTTCAGTCATTATTTTCAAAAAGCATATCACCTTTTCTGTTTTAAGAATAGCTTCTGACCTTATTAGCTTCAATGGGAACAAGAACACATTCTTACCTATCAGCAGCCTTCTAACTCATTTGCGTTCTCCCCTTTCCTACAAATCTCATCTGGATACACACTCATTGATCATACCTATGAGACTGAAGCTTGACCACAGGCCCCTTGTAGGCTCTCCCAGCCTTCACTCCTGTTGCACATACCCTGCCCAACCCCTCTCTCTGACTCTGGCCCCTTACTACATTTCAGAAGCTTTTTCAAGCTGCAAGTTGTTAATACCCCATGAGGAAGGAGTGAATTATATTATATTTTGGGTAGATGAAGATTTTTTCACTGCCTATGATACACAAGATGAAAGTATTTGGATGCAATACACATTTCCAAGTTTTAACAATGTTGCCACAGAATGGGCTGTTCTATAGAATATATTTGAATCATTACTCTATTCATTTATGTATTCTGCCTTTCTTTCATGTGTCTAATATTTTGTTACAGGTAACCACACCCACTGGGGACTTGGCCCAGGGGATTTCTTCTGTCCCAGCAAGGCTGGTGTAGTTCTACATCTCCAGGCTGTAGTAAGGCCAAACACATATTCCCAGTAATTGCAAAGCACACACACACACCACAGTGTACATATGAGCAACCATAGAGATTGAGACAGAGAAAGTGGTGCCTTTACCTGCACCCACACAAACACAGGAGTCACATAAACATCAATGATGGATGACTTGATCCTGTTTTTCCTCTCCAGTTGAGCAAGCTTGCAGTATTCTAGCTGCAACATGCACACACACACACATAAGAATCTCTCAGATAGGTAGTGCTGGACACAGTCAATCCGGTGGCTGGCACCCACACCCTGTTGTCCTGCAGTTATTGTCCCCCAGACCCTCAAATCCCTCAGACCTAAGATCCAGCTCCAGTGGACAGTACTCAAACCTCTCACTCTACTTCTTTTCTAGTGCAGCTGGATATCCGCTAGTGTTCACACATACATACACATTGGATAGAGAGTGCACTCTCACAGGACATAGAATTAGGACTGAATGAGAATATAGGACAAACCACAGTTCAAGCACAAGGACTCTGGCACCAAGTTTGCAGACTAGCAAGCTCTTTAAACATGACCAGACCTCTTTATCCCCTCTTCCCTCTATTTTCCCATGTCTGTTCCTCGCCAACCCACCTGGATCCCTCCTTTTCCCTGACTTTGCTCTTTCCTCTAAGCGCCTCATAATATATTACACACATCCCCAAAATCCCCTTCCATAAAATCTCTGAAATTATCACTGCCCTGTTGCAAATTGCACTTTCCCCTGCATCCTACAGTAAATCCTACCTCCTTGTAAGAAATAACCCCTGCCAGTTTAAGTGGTACTCTAGGGACAGCATTTCTGTCCTTGTGTCATCCTGGTGGGTTCCACACCAGGAGCAGTGGTCTAGTCACTCTCCTTGGCTGGCTGTGAGAGAAGCCAATTAAGTGTTCTCTGTTCTCACTGATGAGGTGATGCTGTGCCTCTGATTCTTCCTGGGTTTTTGTGTTTAATTTGCTTGGTACACAGTCAAATAATTTAAAATATCCTACCACCACTAAACTGTGTAACTTTTTTCATCACAATAACCAGCTTTAAATACAACTATGTCAACCTTGCAGCTGGTGGAAGGTGAGCTTGCTGTAGGCTGCGAAGGCAGTTCCTCTTCGTGTACGTGCAGGCGCTACAGTGGGCACAAATTGATCCAACAGATTATTATTTTTACAGGCTGCATAATTTTATTGATTAAATATTGAACATCAAAAAACCCACTGTGCTGTAGAACTCTACTAGTATAAGCTTCTTACTTCCAACATGTCTACCTGATACATCACAGCACTTTAGCTGCAAGTTTGGAATAGGCTTATGAAGGCTGTCAATGTTCTCTGCAGCATTTTGGAATCACAACATTAAGTCCTATTAAACTTCTGGAGGTTTTTTGAGTTTAAGCTTTAGGGTTTGACTGGCCATGATTATTTATTTAGGATTAGAAATAAAATTTGTTCAACAGAAACTAATCCTGGCATTTCTATTTTAAGTTTTGTCATGTTTTGTAAAAAAGCATGTTCAAACAATGAAAGTTCCAGCACCCAAGTCACTGTCCTACCCAGAATCTTCTTCTTACACTCTGTCTTTTATTCCTAATTTACTTTATTGATCAAGAAAATTATTTCACTACTGAGGAGTCTGCTCTTTGACAGAACATATATCACCAGCAAAGCTACACAAGTTTATGGTTTACAATCAACTCAGGGATTTTATTCAACTTATTCCAAGGTTGAAAAAGACGTAAGAAGGTCTTTTACATTTATTTTCATGAACACTTTCTGGAATAAATTACTGCTGTATCTTTCTAGTGTAGACAGAGATTCTGGCTTGAAAATAGTTCTTCTAAATGACTCTGCAAAAGCAAATTAACTACTTATTTTTACATACTTTTAATTTCATAGTGGATCTTTTAAAAATTAGTGTTATAAAAATGAGATTTAGTGCTATAAATTAGGGTTTCGGTATTTATTGTCTCCACCAGAAAAAGCAGTAAATAACTATACTTTGAACAACATATAATATTTATGATTCATTCAAGTGAATTCCTATGCTTAACTCAGTTTATATAGCCTTGTGTGTTGGGTTGGGGGTAGGGGGGTGCTTTTTTTTATAAGTGGGGGAAGGGTTACCTTCTGAGAGCAAAAAGCTCCCCTGGCTTCAAGGCGGAGACCCCGCAGCCCAGGCTGGGCCAATGAGCACCAGAGAAATGCCTCTACGAATCCGTATTTGTGAGGGGAAGGACTGTCCTGAAAACAAGTAGGTGTGGTACCTGGAGGAGAGGCCATGGACCTGAACAAGAGATGACGATCAGCAAAGGACAGACAGATAGACAGCTTCGTTGCCAGAGGAAAAGACAGAGACCCACACCCAGTTCACTGGATGGAGTAGGAGAAGGCAAATTAAGTCCCCTGCAGCCCATGGAAGTTAAGTTCAACGGTGGAGAAGATACCCATATGTAGAGCATAGAGGACTCCATACTGGAGCAAAAAAGCTGAGCCTGAGGGCAAGTGTGATGAAATTGGGACCCCGAGAGTTGCTCAATGCTAGAGCTGAGGTGGACCCCCAGAGTAGGGGGTGAATCTGCAGCCCATGATTGTCCCCATGCTGGAGCTGGGAGCTGAGCCTGAAGAGGTCTATGACTCCATGGGAAGCTTGCTTTGGAACACCTTGTTCCTGGACTTCAGTGCTGGGAAGAGAAGCAGAGGTGAACTGACTGTAACCCCCATTCCCTGTCCCCTGTGCCACTGGTGGGGGGAGAGGGGAAGGTAGAGAAATTGGGAGCAAAGTGATTTGAGCCCGGGAAGAAGGGAGGGGTGGGGGAATGGTGTTGTGGTTGTTATGTCTAGTTAGATGAACAACAATGAATTAAATTGATTTTTGTTCCCCAAGTTTGAGTCTGTTTTGCCCGTTCTCCACTTCACTAATGCTGTTGAAGACACACTTGCAAAACTGTAGCAAATTGAAAACAGTAGAAAATTTAAAACAGAAACAATACTACAATTTAAAAATGAACATTCAATTACATATTTCATACAGCTTTTACGTAATCAACCGATCAAAAGGAGGTTTTGATCAGACTTGTTTCAATGTTTAACTACTAACCACAAAAAGGGAAAAACTTCCAGGATGTGATTTAGAAAATTGTCAGTCAAGCAAGGCTCACTGCAGAGACTTTGGCAAAAACACAGGTACTGAAATGTTCATGGTATTCAATCCTCTACTGAGGTAACTTGCCACTCTCACAAAAACTATGCAAAAAATACAGATAGCATTAATATGTGCGTCCAGTCAGACTGTCTAACAAAGACTTATGCTTTAAGCACCAAACACATGTACACAGTTTCAGCCAGAGTGTGCCAATTATTTCATAATGACAGTGAAATGCACCAGGAGTTAGAGACCTTCACCAGAAGAGTGGTAGGTACAGCAGTCAATTGTAAAAATGCTTACATTGGGGAATTCAGACGCAGCTCTGTCAACTTTAAAGATGCCCAAGAACGCTGTGTAGAAGGCAGCTTTATGGTGGAAGGAAGGCTACAGTCATAAGATGGCACTTTGGAACAAGCTGTCTGTGCTATCATTATTGCACAGCAGTCTGTTGGCAGCCACAGTCATGAGTTTACACATGCTAATATTCCAATATAGCAAGATATATTTAAGCTTTTTATGGCCAGCTAACAGCTGTTGCAGTTGAGAAGTGTGAGTCATTTCTCAGCTATACAAACACAATGTATAAAATACAAAAATTCAGCCAGTATAACCTCTGCAAATAGTTCCGAGATGAATTGAGTAGAAGAACAAAAACTGAGTAAATGACTTTCTGACAGAAGCTTCCAGCAGGCCAATTTAAGATGAAGTGGGTGATACCACCTGAAGATCGTAGCTGCGCACAAGTTGCTTCTACAAATCCTCTGAGAAACTATTATAACTTCCCCAGAGGCATAATTTCAAAGTGCTGTTGTTCCTGCTATCAGTTATGGGCAGGAGGTCATTTTGCACACTATGTTGCTACTTTGGTGAGTGAAACAGCCTTAAGGCAAGTTCTCTCATAGGAATCATTCAAAATTCATGAAAACATTAAAAGTGGGATCAGACTAGCGCTAACTGAACCCAGAAAAGCTTTCATTCATGTTTACCCATTTCCCTAGTAACTGTCATATAGATTTTTTAATACATATGATTTTCAGATCTACTTATTTCCCTATAAATATCTTTCTTTTTTTTTATTCTATTCCTCTTTTTTCAAGACATCTGCAACTTATAACAAAATCTGTAATGACTAGTAAATGAAAGGAACATACAAAATTTACAGCTTTGATTGTAGATTTTCCTACATATATCCAATGGAAAAAGAGATCAACTAATAGCTCTGTGCGTTAGTTTACACGTCAGTATATTATTGTTTGCAATTTTCCTCAGGAACCACAAATAGTACCTCACCACACATCTGTGAAGTCTCATAATTTCAGCCACGAATTCATTCAGTGTCCTCTTCTCATGTTCCCACACTGTCAACTGGCTATCACAGCTTACATACTTTTTTTAATCTTGCACAAATTGCATAACTAAAAGACACAGTAGTAACCTACTTTCAGTTGCTAGTTTTCATGGCTAGGATTTGACAAAAACAAACACAAACAACCCAAAACTCTGTGAGCTCTAAAATATATTTCTTAACAGAGCTATTAGTACATGACAATATGCCCTGCACCAGAGCTGTGGGTTCTAAATACTTCTAAAGATGTGAGCAGACTCCTAAAGATGTGAGATTTCAGGTTAAGAGACACAGGATTAACAATTACAAGACTGTACTAGTTACAATCATTTTAATTGCAGTGTCATCACTGCCAGAAGTAATGTACAATATAGCAGCTGTAAAAAATCTTCCATTCAGTAAGTGTACATTTCTTTCTGCATTCTTTCTAGTAGACTGCTTTCTTAACATTAGATTGTCTTAGCTGGTATTTCATATTCTTGGCAGATACAAGAAAGCCTAAGCAAACTTATTAGAACACATTTCTGACTTGAATTTTATCTAATAATATTGTTATTCATCTAAGATTCTTGGATCTAACAGTCATCTATAATTCATTAAGTCCTCACTACGCCACTGACTATAACTGCTGCAACAGTAAAAATACCCATTCAATATTGCACACACTATCAAAAAATAAAATTTGGGGGAAAAATAAAAAAAGGTAAAGTCCAGTGCCTTGGGCCTCCACCCAGAGTGGAGGCAGGTGGAGACAGTATCCTTGCTTACAGGAGGTATGGGCTGGTTGAGGAGCTGCGTCTTCAGAGTATAGGGCTGCAGGAGCAGGTGAGCAGTCTGTGGAGCATCAGGGAGGATGAGGAGATTCACAGGATCAATACAGAATTCTTGCAGAGACGAATACCTTAACCTTCAGCTCCACAGGAGAAAGACAGCTAGAGTCTGTGGCCTAGCTCCCTGCTGGGGTTCCCCATGCCAACAAGGACATGACCAAGTTCCAGCGAGTTCCCATGTGGGCCCCACAGGTAAGTAGGTAGATGGAGCACAAGACCTATAGGGAGATGCTGACATAGTTGGCTTAGATTACTCTGGAGAAGAAAGACCAAGGAGGCTTTCTCAGCTACATGCTCTCTTCATCTACCCTAAGAAGTCCAGGCGAAGACACAACCAGGCTCTTCTTGACACTGAAAGCATAAGACACACCAGTCCTAGCTACACCAACAGCGGGACTACACTTCTCAGAATTTTCCCAGGAGAGAGAACCCTGTTACTTGACAATTTTTTAGAAATTCCTGTCATGTCAGAAAAGATGCAAATGAAAACCATTAAGGTGTTTTATTCTCTAACACACAGAATTGAGAAACTAACTTCCTTACCTTGAGGAAATGGACATGAAGTAGTCAAGCAAGAGTACACATCATTAGCTACCTCTAGGGCTCATTCCCAAAGTCTTTTCTGTGCTTCATTTAGCTACGAGCCAGCAAGAGGGATTCTGTGTCTCTTAGATCTGATTAATCAGAAAATATACATCCCTCTGGCACTGCCTCCCAGATTGTAATCTCTAACTTGAAGATTTCTTTGTTGTAATTCTACTTAATGAAAATATATCCATCAGGATTTCCTATAATCCAGAGTCCTCTTGATAAATGTGATCAGGATATTGACTTATGAATCTCCTGCTAATGTAAGGCAAACTGACAAAGTGCTAGTGACACACAGGCGTATTTTTGAAGTGCTAACTGCCTGGGTAACTGGCCTCTGTTGTCAGTTAGCTTACCAGGGCACTTTTCCTATGGGGCAGATGTATTCCTTCTGGACAAACTGGTGAGAAAAGGAGACATTAATTACCTCGCAGTTTATGAGTCTCAGTACATACATTTTTCATGTCATAAAACTCCACAAGTAGTTATACAAACACATCAGTGATATGAAATTCAGTTAATTAGTAGTTTTATAGTGAGACTAAATATAATGGATGCAAATAACTTATTATATGGGGTGACTGAATCATGGAAATATTTGCTCAGGACTCTCCAACTCATTAAAGACATATTTCTTTGGGAGACTGAGCAGGCCGAAGAGAAAGTTGCCTAGAAGTCAGGAACTGAATTTCTGTGTAGTTAGCTTCACAAAGGAATAGAGAGCTTTGTCGGGTCTCCCCTGTCCCACTGACAGCACCAGGGAGCAGCACTCCATGAAAACTGAGAAACAAGCAGGCTGGCCAGTTCCTCCTAAGAGCAGAGACAAAAATCAATATGTTCACATCAAAACATTTCCTCAGAATCAAAAAGTCTTTTTCTTATGGAAGGTTTCCAGTGGTTCTTCTTACAGTGCCAGGATATTAATAAATTTGTCAATTGTGTCCTTGGTGTTTTCATAAAAGTAAATTACAAAAAGTATTAATTATAGTTATTCCATTCTCTCCCTGTGTTTTTACCCTCCCTTCCTGGATCTTGAAGTTGAAACAACACCTCCCCATATAAAAAGATTCATAAATATTAATCAGAGGAAATACATGGAGAAGGAGAGCACAGGTAATGATTGCTTAGAGAATGATCTATTTTATGGGGAAATTAAATTATTTTATTACATTATCCTTATAAGTTGTTAAAATTATAATTAATTTTCATAAGTGTTGTAGCAATAGCAAATTAATGTCAAAATGTGTTGACTTTGCAGTTTTAAAATGCAGAATAAGAATAATATACTTGGAAAAATAGTCTCTTTTAAATCATAATGTGGCTTTTGTTAAGAGAACCATAATTGTTACATAGATAGTCATGAAAACACAATGATGTCCAATAGTTAGGACAATCCTGAAAGTATATTTGGCATTTTGCTGGTGGAAATAGAGACATATAACTAATATAACAATTTGCCCAATTTTACTGCGTAACAGCAAACTACAGTGTTATCTAGTTAGGACCCCAAGAGTGTTTTATTACAGCACTCTGAGGTGTGGAATTAGGGGCCTGGAGTTTCTCCACTGTCTGTGACTATCCTTCAAATGTAATACTGTTATTCAAATGTTATTATAGCACTAATTAAGACCCTTGGGACCTTGTTAGATGTATTATATAAGTAAGATCCAAACATTGATGGTCAAGTTGAACACTCAAGGTGAGATGGTCGATATGTTCCTTTATCTCTATTTTCAAATTATAGAAATAAAGACAAATTAAGACACTGGCCAAAAGTATCATGCTAACAATTCAGGGACCAAAATAAAAAGCTCAGTTTGGAGTCATATTCTCATTATCAACTGCAGGGACTACCACACAGTTCCACTATAAAAACTGTTAAATAGTGGATTATACCCCCTTCTACACGGTCAATCAAAAGACAATCTTTACCAACATTCTGGAAAAGAAAAACAGTATCAAAAGTTATAGAACAAAGCAGCAGAAGAAATACAATATCTTACTTTCAATTAATGTATTAAAAGTGCTATTTTGGAAATCTTGAGTAGTAGAGAAAAAGAGCTAAACAGCAAGAAACTTTTTTTTACTCAGTCAACCACTGTTCTCTCTCAAATTCTGAGCCATTAAGCCAAGTCATAGCTACAATTAGCAAGCATGCACTCTTCTCATCCTCATACAACTACTGCAGCCCTATAGAGGGGACATGATTTTGTTACTGTACATCAAAAATGATGCTCATTTATATTGCCTTACACAATAACCTTGTTTGCACTGGGAAATTAATCTGCAGAGAATACACATTATGGTGCACAGCTAGAGAAGAAAGAGCATGACACAGCAAACAGGTAGTCATCCTGAAAGAGATCTATTCCTAAAGCTCCTCTCAGTAGTAAATAAAGTCAAATTTAGGAAACTCTTCTATTTATAGGTAGCATGGTATTAACTCCTAGACCAGAAAATAAGAAGCACCTCTGTCAGCAATATCCACCCAAGATTCATAATTTCATTTTTTGTTGACAGAAAATACTGAAAGAAAGTGAAGGAAGAAGAGTATAAAGTACTAGGATACATTCAAAGGTTTAAAATTTGGCAGAAAGACAGAAAAAAAAAAAAAAACAACCAAGAAT
The DNA here is from genome assembly GCF_000700745.2 of Antrostomus carolinensis. Taxonomy (NCBI): domain Eukaryota; kingdom Metazoa; phylum Chordata; class Aves; order Caprimulgiformes; family Caprimulgidae; genus Antrostomus; species Antrostomus carolinensis. Next base: position 39,211 of record NW_010308495.1, read on the forward strand.
GCAGAGACAAAAAGAAGGAATTAAATGCATGGATGAGTTTAAGGTAAAAATAGTAGAAGAGCAATTTGCAGCTTGTTATGCTACCTGTAAACAGACAACTCTCATGTCTATATTTTGCATTTCCATTGAGACCAGGCTCCATTATTTATTTCCTAAACTTCATTTTAAAAGCTTAAGTGTAATCACAGAATCACACAGAATCACAAAATAGTAAGGGTTGGAAAGGACCTCAGGAAATCATCTGGTCCAACCCCCCTGCCAAAGCAGGTTCCATCCACGTGGGCTTTGAACATCTCCAGAGATGGAGATTCCACAACCTCTCTGGGCAACCTGTCCCAGTGCTCTGTCACCCTCACAGTAAAGATATTTTTCCTTAGGTTTGTATGGAACTTCTGGTGTTCCAGTTTTTGCCCATTGCCCCTTGTCCTGTCACAGGGTACTACTGAAAAAAGCCCGGCCCCATTCATTTGACCCCTGCACTTCAGATATTTATAGACATTGATAAGATCTCCTCTCAGTCTTCTCCAGGCTGAAAAGTCTGAGCTCTGTCAGCCTTTCCTCATATGGGAGATGCTTCAGGCCCCTAATCATCAGCCTCTTCTCATTCCTTGTTACCAGTTTGCCAGTCTTGTTCATGAGGTGGGGTTACGCTTTCTTTGACCTTCCTTTTCTGGCTGACATACCTGCAGAAGCCCTTCTTACTATTCTTTGCATCCCTTGCCAAGTTCATCTCCAGCTGTGCCTGACCCCATCCCTATACAACTGAGCAGCGTCCCTGTACTCTTCCCAGGACACCTGTCCCTGCTTCCACTGCCTGTGCCTTTCCTTCTTGCCCTTGAGTTTCATCAGCAGGTACTGACTCAGCCATGCCAATCTCTTGCCTTTCTTGCCTAATTTCTTACACCTGGGGATCAAGAGCTTTTGTGCTCTATGGAAAACATCCTTAAAGATCTGCCAGCTCTGTTCTGCTTCCTTGTCCCTGAGAGCAGTTTCCCAGGGGGTACCATATCCCTCAGGACTGCAAACTCCACCAGTGCATCATGTCATACACATTCCTATGTCGTACATAATTTTCCAAAGAAAAGGAATACTAAGGGAAAAGCTCATACTTGCATACTTGGATTGAGGGATTTTTTTTTTCCAATCTAATAACTGAAATAATCTTCCACCAATTTCAGCATTGCAAAATCATCTTATAAAATCCTTAATTACCTGTTAAAATCTGATACATGACTCAATGTGTGGTGAGAGTACAAATGCATTTGGTGCAAATCAGCTTATCTCCGTTCAAATCAGTTAATTCAGGTTCACAAGCTGTCCATCTGACCTTAGAACAGGATGACAGAGTAAGGTGACTTTAGGACAAGACAATTTATAAGGTTTAATTCTGAGTACAGAAGTAGTACTGAATTTGAAATGTACCAGCTTGGATATAACATGCAAAGAGTGTTTACATTTTGTATATAGTCCCCTTTAGTGCTCTCAGAAGGAACTGGAATTAAGCAGCCAAATCTGAGAACAATTTGTCCAAGATCTCCCTGATGCAGATGTACTTTATGTTGGCAGCTACAAAAATTTTAGTTACTAGCATATCAATTCCTGTGACTTGTATGACCCCAAATGCGTCAAGGATTTTTAAGAGCTTTTAGCTAAATTCAGATTGACTTCCAAAACAACCCAATCAAACTGTAAGCCAAAATCGCTCTGTTCCCAGCCAGTGCAAAACCTCCCAGTGACCATCAAAATGTACATTGGGAGAGAAAATACTTTGAAAGTGTCATTTATCTATTATATTCCCACAGGATATAATAGGAAACAAGTGCACTACCAACTTCATTTTATGATGGTGGTCCCAGTTCCACCACTATCTGAGATACTTAATGCCTATCCACCTAATTAATGGAGCAGGTTGAAGGAGTAAACAAAAACATGAAGAAAAATGCCTATTTGCTCTAGACATTTTTGTGTGATTGAGCTAATGTAAACAAAAGGTAAAGAAGGCATTTTTCATTCAGTATTATGACAATAAGAACTGTCATTTTCATTTTCTTAGAATTTAGGAGTTAAGAAAAAATACAGTTATATCTTATAGGAACAAATTATTTTTTGTAGATTTTTTTCTGTATTGAATGTAACATGAAGCATTGAAACTGTTAGGTTACTTAATCATCTTAATCTACAAAAATTTCAGGGAGGAAGCTCTTGGTTCAAATTCCATTTTGCCAAGCTTCACTAGAGCTGAATTCTTTATCCAGAAGCTGACCAACAGAACTGTTAACTAAGTTAGATGTATTCTATTTACTTATTCTTGACATTTTACTAGGAGAAATAAAAACTTATTTAAAAAATAAAATTCCAAAAACCGACAAACTGAAACTTTTCCATTTTGAAAATTTAAAAGCAAGTTGAATTAATAATCAGATTTAAATCTTCCCTATGCTGAAGACAAATACTTGAGAAAACACATTGCAGAATTTCACAGTTCTGGAGAACTCTTTTCTTTTTCTTCAGCAATTATAGTATATTTATAAAATAAATTGTACAGAAGAAATTACCGCAAACAAGAAGACTCCCACCATAATTTTGGGGTTAGCTTTAGATCCACTGTAAATCAGTGAAATTTTGGAACTTTACATACCATCTTTGAGTTCTTGTACTACAAAAGCATTCCATTTCAGTATCTCTAGAGTCACCTTTCACTCAAATACAGCAATACGAGAGACAGAAAAAAAGCATCCCTAAATATGCACATTTACTCTATGCAAACAATACATGGATAATAAAACAAGGCAATGCCTCACTAGGCTGCCATCTGCCTCTGATGTGAATCAGCTCCATTTTGACCCAGTAGAATGGTTTTGTTTTGGCTTTTAAGTAAGACCAAATACCCTGAGGAACATGAAAGGTGTAGAAGTGGGTATGCACAGTAGACTGAAAGAGCTGCTCCAGCTTTTGCTTTTAAGCTTCAGACCTTTTCAAGGAAAAAGCACGTTACACAGTTACTGTACCACATAAAGTCATTTCAGTTCATTGAATAATACTATTGTTTTCCACTTTCTCAAAGTGATCTCTCATCACTCTACATCATCCAGAGTACAATAATGGTAAGATTATCCACACTTCATTGTCTTCTAACCACGAACATTTCTGAAATCTCAACCACTCAGTTAACCATTTCACTGCAAAACCTGCAAGGGTAATAGTATGCTCTTTGACCTGTCTAGGTTAAAACCATACTCTCCCCAGCCAAAGACATTTTCTTCTTGAAACTAGGAGCTTGCAAAGTCATTTCCATAAAGAATGAAGTATTATGAGAAAGGGTCCCTGCATGACCAAGGTGACTTTGGAGTACATTGGCATCATCCTGTCTGAAAAATAAATCATCATTCAAAATCCCACTGAAGCCAGTCTTCTAACTCTTAAATGTATCTATAGCCATTCCACAGAAGAATATTCTGCAGTGCTAAGAATAACTAACAACTTTTGATACTTTTAAAGAAATTTAAGGCCTTTGTAATTAACAAGCAAATAGAGTCAGATTTTGCATCTTTTTTGCATATAATTAGATGACTTAGAGCAGTGTTTTACTATAAAGCCCCACTCTGAAAAATGTTATTAACATGATCAAATTGGAATCAAGGTATCCAAGACTAACTCAACTAACAATTGTAAACACTGTAACAGTTGCTATCAATGCAGTAGAGAGGAACAGTCCAGAAAGTCAAGTCCTCATAAACCTGACCAGTTTGCTCAATAATTTTATACTTGTTATTACCAACTGTGTAGACACATCAGTTCTGCAGGGAGAAATTTGCGTGATAGTTAATGGCTTTAGCCCTCTAATAGCAAGTTAACATAGGAACACACTTGTCCCGCTGAAAATGTGCAGAAGCTTGTCTGTCATTAGTTTGAAAGGCAAATGGCCTTTCAGTTACTGAATGGTAAAAAAATCCACAAGGGCAGTACTTCACAATAGCTAAGTGATAGAAGGCAGTGTTGATACCTCAGCTTGTTTCTAATTTTCAGATAAAGTTAAGTTTATGAATAACTTTGTTCATTGTCTTTTTCAACCCTATTTTCCTTGGAAACAATACTTTCCTAGATAAGGTTTATACTCTGTAATTCATTCAAGAATTTTCTTACCCACAAGTGTAAGATGCTCTATTTCTTATTTGAAAGCACATAGTTCTGTCAATTCTTACTAAAAATCTCAGAAAATCATAGACAAGCTTAGTTTAACATATAGCAGAGTATGCATCCAAGTACACTAGAGTTTTTCTTGCTTTTTTCAATAAAATAAATCTCATTTCTCAATTTGCTCCATCCTGATAAAATGTCACGATAATTCACAACGTATCAAACTCTTCAGCTTTGTATTATGACGTAGTCAGTTCAGGAAGGTAGAAAAATTGCTATCAAAATTAAACAGATTTGCATGTATTCCTTAAAGATGTGTCTTTAAACCCAGAAAATGTTTCAGAACCAAGTGACCTGGTAACACAAACGTGAAATATGTTTGGGGGAAGGGGAAGG
>NW_010308496.1:0-20520 GCF_000700745.2 Antrostomus carolinensis
AACAAAAAAACAAAAAAAAACCCAACAAACTGGAGATGCAACTGCAGCTTCTGTTCTGGTTTTCTTAAAAAAAAGCAGAATTCATCTAGAATTTAGGATTGGTTTAGTTTCCAAAAGCAGCAAGGTGCTTTGGGTTATCTCTCCTATGTCTGTTCAGCCTCTTGAGGACAAACAGATCAGTTCCATAGTAAAGAGTTTTTAAACAATCATGTACAGCTGTTGTTAAATACAAAAACAAATTGCTGTTGAAAATATCCTATAAAAACCTAAAGAAAAGCAGAGTATTTCTTATCAATTCATACTATTGTTACTGACTTTTAGTCATAATATCTAAAAAGAATTCCATGCAGCATCTGTCTATCCCCATTGCAGAAGTCACATGAATCTTGCTGCAAGCAAATGAGCATTTAAAGGGGAAACATGCATGTCTCTTAACAGATTCAACATTCTTAAATTCAGAGCATATATATACTAGTTAATCTTGTAATCTTTCTTCACTGTGCACCATCTCCCTGTGCGATCGTAGATCCAAATATCTTAGATACTGTTTTAATGTTGATAATTAAATTCCACTGGCTATAAAGTTAGATCTGCTTAGCAGAGGTTACACTAGTGTATGATTTGAATCTGAATTACCTTGTAGAGAGTAACCCTGATAATAGCAAAGGAAGAACAGAAGAGATGCTAAAATATGCCTTTCTTCCCTAGCCATACAACACTGACTTTTATGAATTATTTTTTTTAAGCTCTGGAAGGATGCAGATGCTTTTGTTCTTACAGCTCCTGCTTACTTAATAGCTTCAGTGATGTCCTCAGTGGTCAACTTTTAAGGTGACCCCGATGAAAATGAATCCAGGATCTCTTCTCCAAGAACAATCATCCTGTATCATCCTTGTTACAACTTGTAAAAACTCTTGACGGAATGTAATTCCTTGAAAATAACCAGAGTGAGTGAGACAGTATGCATATGAACTCTTATGAACTTGAATGTTTTTATACAAATATGTGGAATTCTGGGACAGCTTTCCCAGAGAGGTGTCCCTGTACAAGTAATCTTGAAAACTTAAGAGTTACCTTAAGAATTTTTTTGAAAAGAAACTAAGCGGTACTGGTATTACCCAACTCTTCACTCATCCTTTCTTCACCATAAATGAAAAAGTTCACCTATTTTATTTATGTTTATGTAATTCTAACCTCTTTGTTCATGAAACTTGGATTAATTCTCATGAGGCTTGTGAAAGCTTTTTTTTAAAAAAGTAGTAATTTTTAAAAAATTGACTGCTATCTTTATCAGTAGAAGAGAGGTTTTTTATTTTCAAAGTAACATTAACAAATAAGAACCAAAAGTATCAAACTTTAAGAATAAACCTTTTGCATATAATCTTTCAAAGTTTATTTGGTGATAACACTTCTTATTAATACTTTTTTCTCAAAGGCAATATATGTTTTCAATTTGAATGAATTGTTTTCTTTACCTATGTCTCCTTCTAGTTCTTAAATAGTTATTATAATAACTGAAATTTACTTTCCTCAATATTAAAAAGCTACTGACGTATGGATAAATAGGATCATACTCTTTAAAGCTCCTGAAAGTTATTTGCCTTTGAGAGACAGAAATAAAACAGCAATTATTAGTCCAAGGATTCTGTAGGTTAATCTAATTAAGAATCCAGACTTGTTATGTCTTCGTTGGAGTTCTAGTACCAAAGGAATTTATAGCTCATTTCACTAAAATTTTTTTTTGCCATCTGCCTACAGGAAAACAAAACAAAACAAAACAAAACAAAAAGAAAAATCTATAATACCTACAGCTTGCATCAGACTTCCACAATGCATCATATTTTGCTACTAAATCCAGATGGCTGCTCAGTTCCTATGTAGTTAGTAATATTCTTCAGACTTGATCATAATGGGGAGAAAATATTTGTAGTATACCCTGTAATTTTGAAATGAATTGTTTTGGTATATACAGAATGACTTTCTTTCTCACACACTTTCTCCTTTTCCCCATATTCCTCTCTAACGCTGTACATGAGGTATCACTATTGATCATGATAGTAGAGAAGTCCTGATAGATATAAATGTGGTAACACAATAGTTCATGTCTTTATTTCCAGAATATTAAAGCTCTAGTGTTTATTCATATGTATGCATGTAATTTTCTTAATAAATTTGATTGCTATATAATTGCAAGGTGATTTGTGTGGCTTCTAGTCCAATGTGGTTTTGGGAAACCACTGTACTTCCATAAAATTCTCATCTGTTTGCTGATAACTGCCCTCATATTTATTATTTTAAAATTTTAGGGTTCTGAAAATTTAAGATAAAAATGGACATACAGTCTATTTCTGTAGAACCTTCACTATGAATGGTCTTCAGAGACAGGTAAAATAACCCATTATTAACTTGAGTCCATTTGTTTTAGATCGTAGCTTTCATTAAAAAAAAAAAAAAAAATCAGTAAATCTGCTGGTGAAGGAAATACTTCCCACACATATATGTGTTTTTCCTCTCAGCTTTTCCACACACTTTCTACTCATCAAACTTAATCCAACTCACAGGTAGGGAGGAGTTCAAATATTATCTTTTTTCTACTGATGATAGGCTGAGAACTGGAAATCCAAGTTACAAATTCCTTCAATCATTTCTGAGGCCTTAAAAACCTTCAATTAAACTAGGCTGAACAAAACACAGGCAAAATATCTGCATTTGATTATATGAAATCAGACTTTCCATCTCGCTTTAGTATAATCTCATTCTTTGTTCTTAGTCCTATCAAAAGGAAAAACCTTTTTTAACTCTTCCAAAGTAACTATTGCCACCAAGTAACAAATGAAGCTTTTAATGCTTGAAAGGTAGCCATAATACGAATGCTTGGTATTTCATAGCTCCTGCAGAACACTTCTTTACTTGATCAAAGCCTAATCTGTTCAATGGACCAACTGAGGTTTTCCCTCTGAGACCACTGTACACAGCAGTCTGCTTTCTACAAATATAGGTATTCACTCATTGGTGACAGAGACCTACCATATGTTCACAGTCCTTTTCATTTTACCCTTTTCTTTTTCCCATCTAAATTAAATAGTAAAATTTTTGAGCCCCAATATCCCTTAAAGACTCCCTTAGACCTATTTCATTGGCATATAGGCACAACAACAACATCAACAAAATCAAGGTGAAATGAATGCTATCATTCAAACATATAAGAACTTGAATTTACAGCTAGTTGTTAAACTTTGCTTACCAACAAGTATTCACTTTAGAAAACAGGTGTCCAAAATTGGTTCTGGATTGGTTTTTTCCCTCTGTGTTTCTAAAAATACAGCTCTTTGCAGAATGTGAATTAAATTGAAAAAGACTTTCAAAGCACAATATGCATAGAATGTACCTTTCAAGTCTGATCAGGGTGGAATTGTTCACAGCAAAGGCCTTCCTATGCTGGTGCAGCACTCTGCATCCATGGATCCAGAACTGCACTCCTGCAGGTGGAGCTCTGAAAACAAGGCTGACATCAGAATCTATTGGGTTTTGTCCCCTTAATAAATAATAATTATCCTCAGAAAGGAAAATATAATTAAATTATATTAAATTATTTCATAGGATTTGTCTTTATCCCAGTAATCATTTGGCCTTTCTGTTGAGGTTTCATCATTCTTAAATGTAATCCTATAAGATTCCCATGCAGATGAAACACTAACATAGATGATAATTTAACACTCTCCTTATTATTCCTTGTAAGAACTTCAATAAATCATTATATTATTATCATTATTCAGGCTTGTTTGGACAAGGCTACAACTTCATGTTTCAAAATGAGTTAGGTCTGAATTTATCTAAGCCAGGGTATTTTGTGTTCTGAAAATGTCATGAAATATATCTTCACAGTGCTATATATCTTCATAGTGCTAATTTACCACTAGACCATACATTCCTAATCTTAGATTAAAGCTGTATAAAACACTCAAAAATATGTTCATTAAAAATACTCCTGTGGTTAGGTCAGCCTATCTATTTTTATTTTTGATATGAGGTAGGGTTCATATTCTATTGCTAGTCATTTGGTAGAGACTGCAGCACACATAGGAATGGCACAGAGGAACTGGGAAGAAAAGCAAATGTAAGTACAAGTTATTTTTTTGTACATTAAAGGAAAGTTTATCTTCTTATTCAAAGGAATGTGTATGCATTAAACATTTGCTACACTCCCAAAATATAACTTAAATGTCGACACAGAAATAAAATGCCAAAGGTGATGTTTCAAAGTGTGCATTTCTTTTCATAAGTATTCAGGGTTATATTTTTGGTTCTTCTTAACAAGTTGGAGAAAAGTACATTGAAAAGTGCATTGAAACAAAAAAAGTATCCAAAAGAAAAACATCTGGGAAAAACAAGTATTTTGAACATGTCAGCTTATAGTTGACTGTTCTACTCTCTTACTCTCAAAATGATTCATGAAGTAGAGAGATGCCTGCATACATGTTGCTATATGCAAGAATGTTCTTTGAAGGGAATTCCAGTGTATCATGTGTTACAAGTAATGCCATGCAGTAATGTTCATTTATTTTTGGTGGTGTTGTTTAAGCAAGTTAAATAGATACATAAAACTTACATGAGTTGTTGGCACGCAAGTTACTGCTTCCTGGGGACTGCAGCAAGTTACTGAAACCTTTTTGAAATGATGTCAGGATTTTTTGTAATTGAATATGCATATTTTACATGTTGGAGGCTGAAACACACTTTTTTTGGCAGGCTTTTTCAACAGATGCACATACTGGGGCCCTATTCTAGGAGATCTTACAGCATACGTAAGTCAATATTTGTGCATAATTTATAAAACTGAGCAGTGGAACATGGCTTTTCCATCAAATTTCCATGATCATATTTCTTTCACTTTGTTTTTCGCTTAAGGAAAACAGGATGTAGAAGCCTGAAAGATGTCAAGATGTTAAAAAATATAAAATTAAAAAAAAAAAGTAGGATGAGGAACTAAACATTATTAGCTAATTCTAGTAGAAATTGACTTTTTTTTCTGAACAATAAGTACAAATGGAAAACTGAAACAAAGGAGAGTATTGAAAACTTGTAATTAGTCTTTCAATCCATACTCTCAAGTCTCTTAATGTTTCTCTTTAATTAGCTCGTCTTTCAGTTTCTTTCAGGTTTTGATGAAAGAGATAAGCGTAGACAAGGTTGTACCGAACAGAAACCATTTTCAAAACATGTCTAAAGTGTTCCTAATATTAGTTGAAGAATTGTCTACGTATCTTCTAGTTCTTTATATTGCCTTCATGCATTCCAACTATTAGAAAAGGAAGGGACACAATAAACATGCTTGTGAGGAAAATGAATTACTGTCTCAAACATGATGCTATAGTGACTGAAGGTCACTGAATTCAACCCACTAGTTTCTGGTACTGCCATAGTAATTAGAAATCCATTGAAAAAATCATGAGTTTAATACATCATCAGCCATTTTCTATGCAGAGCAAAGGTTGTGTAGATATTAAGATAAACATTGTTTGACTTTTTTTGGCTTGCTGCCAGACTATCAATGTGAAAATATACCATACAAACTAAAGGAAATCTTAAAAGGGAGTAAAGATCTCGGAGGATAGTGATGTTTCAATTTTTCTCCTATATTTCTATAAGCAAAGAATGAGAGTCATATGCTGCTGGGCAGAGAAACAATAAATATTATAATGAATATCAGCTATATCTAGTATTTCAGCTATATCCAGTGCATGCTTGGTACAGAATAGCTCACGTATCCTTGAGTACACTAGAGTAAGGGGTTTGGAGCTATTACTGGAGAAAATAAACCTGAACTATGATAAGTGAGGATTAGAACATATTTTATTAACGACAAATTATACCAATTTAGTGAGTGCCTTATAAGAACGATTCTGAAATATTTGAAAATCCAATAAACTCTGATACTGTTATAAGGATCCTTCATTTTATTATTTTTTAAAACATGTATTCTTCAATTTGGTCGAATTTACAAAACAGGAATAAGACCAATGGTGTTCCTTGTATGCACACATGGACTTTAGAATGTGCTGGCTTCTCTTCTGCCTATGCTTTTTTTTTTTTTTTTTTTTTTTCCCCTAGTCAAGGCTTCTGATTATAGGCTAAGATAATGTCCTATCACTGATTTTATGTTGCCTCTTTGCTGCAGGATCTGAATATATGTTGTGTTATCACACAACTTCAAGGTTTAGGAGAAAAGTTTAATGAAGCCTTTATAGTGCACTGGTTTAATTTGATGAGTGATGACAGCAAGTCATTGATTATTTATTATTTAGAAATGTAGGACAATGAGAAAATCTGAAAATCCATTTTAGCCATCCTAATCTGCCATTGAATTTACTTCTTACCAAGAAACAATGATACAGTGATGACCAAAACTCAGAATTTCTCTTTCCAGTAAAAAATATCCATTAGTCAATACATTAGCTAAACCTTTTTGATGTACTGGTCGGAGAATTGGGTTATTCCTTTATTTCTGTTATGGTAAAATTCCTGCAATAAAAGCCCTGTCTGTAGTATCTTGTTACTTCTGCTTCCAGAACCAGGAAATACTATTTTTTAAATATATATATATATACACACACACAAAATCTGAAAAAAAGGTATCTAGAGTTTCAGAAAATGTCTTGCTTTGATTCTGTTTATATTACCACAAATTGTAATGAGTAAATAACTTTGCTTTACAACTAAAAGATTCTTTTACTGCTGCTTTTTAATAAAACTCTCAATATCAAACCACCTAAAAGTCAATGAAATACACAAAACTTGAGCAAACCTAAGATTACTTCATACAGACTTGAGTGGATATCCAGATCTTGTTAAAAGCACAGTGAGTTGTTTAACTGAAAATTGAGAGAAAATTCAGCCATTTCAACTTACATTTGCTTTTGATATGAAGATTTATTTATATAGCTCTAGGTTTTAGTTTGGCCTTTGTTTTATATACTGCATAGGAAAAAATTGGTAACAAAGATTTATCACTCCACAGATAACAAATGAACAACAACTCTGACAGCTTCACAAGAAGTTCATGCTATCGCATGATAATGAAGAGCTATTCTGGTGACAAGCATGGGCTGCCAATTTTAGTAACAGTTTTCAGTCACAAAGTTTAGATTTGGACATGAACTTTTTGAACAATATGAAATAATCAGGTATAAGCCTCTAAGTTTTTGCTACTCTTCTAAAAAACAAAGCATTTCTACATGAGGAAATAGAGGGGTTTTTACAAAATACACTACGTATTGCAATGCTGTGCACATTTTACCTATGAGTGAGCTGATGTACATAATGACTCTGGATCACACTGCAAAATCTCTGAGTGTCAGGAATATTAACTAGCTGTTGTCAGTAATTAGAACCACCAGGCCACATTCACGTTAGTCAGTAGACTTTTCTTTTCAGGAAAGATGGCTGGGCATTGGTGCTAGCAAAATGTTATTTTCCAAAAATCCTGTCTTGAAATAGCTAAAAGAATCACTGGGAAAATAGGCCAGAACTTAACTACAGCTTTCACATTCACAGCAACTTTTATTGGCATTCTACTGCAGAAACTGCTTTTAACATCTTGCTGGCATATAAAGGTCCAATAAAATGATAATTATGTCAAAGATATGGTTTTAGATCTGGCACCAAGAACATAGTTTACATATACAGTGATAAACTTCCTTGTATATTAGAGAGAACTAGCTAAGAATTCAGCTTTATCAAGCATATCATAATACAAACAACTAGAGTAATGAGTCTAAGGACAATTTCCCAGTATGCAAATGTGATTAAATTGGGTGGAACATCAAGTAATGAGGAGTAATAAAGGAAGACTTGAATCACTGAAGAAATATGCCTCAGCTAATTTGTAGTAAATAGGCTTTGACAAAGATGAATGTATTGTTAGAAGCTAAAAGGAAAGAAACCTCATCTGTGTGAATGGGATGGTGCAGAAGTCCTCTCATTTCAGACAGATAATCTACCCCTCTGCCAATATCCGATACAGTGTACTTTACATATAAGCAGTGCTTTATATACAAATATTGTTCCATAGCAACTGTAACATGAAGTGAAAAGAAAGACTGTGAAGTATCAAAAGGAAGCAAATGTAAAGGGAAGAAAAAAAATCAAAAAGCCACAGAGGAATAAGAGTGGAATTAAGTATTTCAAGTTCTTTTGAAACCTTCAAAGCTAGATTCCAACACAGACTGAGAAGAATCCTGCTTTAGTAGGAAGATTCAGTAGTTTAATTACTCTTATTTTTATGTCCAAATCCTTATTATTCTTTGTAATAACCTTACAAGATATTATTCTTTCAAGTGGAAAATTGTTGCTAAATGTTACCTTTGAAAATGCAGCATCTTTCTTCAGTTTCTTGCTTTTTTTCTACACTTCCTTCCTTATATTGCAAACATAAGTCCCAACAAAAACAGAGTGAAAATTTACTAAAAATAAGCATATCAAACTTTAGGTGGTTACCCAAAACCTGAACCAAAGTAGCCTAGAAAACGCATTGAAAGCAACCTGTACAGAAACACATGTACCACAATATTCTAGCATAATATTGAAGATGTATATTTGGTGACTGCTAGTCTATATTTTTAGATTTCACCAGACCATTTTTATTCACTAAGAGCTCTTCAGTCACTCTAGAAGGTCTTTCTGTCCCTTTTTAATTAGTAAGATTGTCCCTAACTGCAGTCTTATTCTTCCTCTTAATTTTCCACAGTCATCACCCCTGGCCAGAATCTAAACCCAATTTAAGAATTTATTTTACCTTCAGAGTGAGCTATCTTAATCAGTTTCTTTCTCTCATCTCTTCAGCCTGATATCTGAGCAATAACCACAAATAAAACCCAATGTTAAATCTGTGCCGATATCTCCTTCTCTCTTCAGCCAGATTCAGAAAAGGACTCTCATTTTGTCGCATCTAGTGATTTCATCAGAGTTCTGAAACATAAATTTAAAATCCAAAATGAAATTAAACAACCAAGGGCTATCTATGCCCTTTATTTGGTCAGTGTGAGTAATGCCCAAAGTTATTGAAACATAATGTAAAGGAGAAGAATGACATTTGTTTTCCAGTTCTACTTTTAATTTCCCGATATTTGAATGCATCGGCTACTGGTTACAGCTATCAGTAGATCTATGCACTAAGAAAGCAGGGAAGCTAGATATCTGTTAGTGCTTTAATTTTTTTGACTGTTGCAGTTGACCCTTGGTGAAGTGGACTGTAAACTGAATGCTTTTGAGATTTTCTATTTGTATCCACTCCTGGAATAAGTCTGATGACATATTAAAATTAAATACAACAATAACAAGCAGAAAAGACATGGTTTTCATGTCACCTATTGATGATAAAATGAGTAAAATGTTTAACATAATAGAACTTATGCTAGACTATATTTTGTTCTTTGTTGAGAGAATTAAAAAGGCAGTTCTTTATGTTTTAGGCTTCCATTGTTAGAAAATGGTTGCTGTACATAAAGTAATAGAGGGTACACAAGCACTGCCGGTCTCATTTTCTCTTTCAAAAAAACTTCAACCAAAAGGAAAGTAGTTTTTGTTTTGTCTCTGACTCTGAAGTATATCAGTTCTCAAGGAAAGGGAATCAATATTCTTTCTTTTTTTTTTTTTTTTCCAAGAATATCAACACACTGAAATATGTTTTAGGCATTATTATCATCTTATAGATTAATTTGTATTTAATTATTGAAATTAAAGTTCACTCTGAATAAGAAGCTGACTGTGCAAAAGTACAAAATTAGCAAATTTCCATAGTAGTGGAATACCCTGAAAACCATAAAATACGATTTAATGAAAACAGGACAACACTTGTATTTCCAGGAGAAAAAAATCATTTGAACTGTGTATTATAAAATAACCAGATATTTCACCACTATCTGGATAATAATAAAATATTCAGGATTTCTGGCATGCTTCAGGAGGCCAAATGCACTTCCAGAAAAACAGCATGAAGAAAATATAACCAGTCACATTCTACTGTGATTATATCTGTACTTTCCATCAAGAAAAACTATAATTTGGGGGTTTCAGCAGGGATATTTTACTATCAGGGAATTCTTGACAGGGAACCTCAATAGTAGAATTCATATAACCTTGAACAAATATCTCTTGCAAGAGACATGACAAGAAAAAACAAACAAACAAAACAAAAACAAAACCCACAACTAAGTTATGGCTGTGCTAATACTGTTATTGGTTTTGCCAAGTCATTGTTTCCCTTTGTTTCTTTACTCACTCTCTCTGTATCTCTTGGCTAATCTGATGACACTTAGACTGCTGAGATTGTCTTTTTGCTGTTTTGCATATGTTTAGTCTGTTTCTTTGATGTATAGACACATATTTCTAAGAGTAATTATTCGAAGCAGTGCTGTGGAACCGCATGATGTGATACTTTTCAATTTTCTCAATCTTTTCTAATAAACAAATATATGAAGTCAGAGGAAGCAGAAGACTGCAAGAATTTGAAATCATATGATTTGTGTCAGAGAGTGCTCCAATGGGTCACTCTATTTTGGGTAAATGCACTGACTGGTTTATGCTTAGGGTTCAAATAAATTAGTAATGAGAGTGAAAGCCAAAGGAAGCCATAAGACCATAAGCCATAAGAGGTTTTTTTTTTTCTTTTACCCCCACGAATAAACAACATTTCTTCATTCTATAAGACCAAAGAAATTAGACCAAAAGAGTTCCATTATAAGCCATTGAATAACTGAAGTCAATAAAGAGACACTGATTTCTGTTGACCAAGAATATACAACCAAGTAGTGTTCAATAGCTGCAGAAAAGAAAGGAAGTGATACAACTAGTCATATACTGGTAACTTAAGTGCCATTATCCATACAGCACTCTGACAATACCATATCCATGGTCAGCAAAGATAATACTTCATAAATTACTTATTAACCTCTATGCTTTCATTTTCTGTCTCTGGAGCATCAGTTTTAAACCACCTGACGGAAACATAGATGTGACTTTAAACAGCAACAGCAGGATTTGCTGTGATCCTGCTCTGAACTTCATGGTTAACCACCTACTTAACCACCTGAATAAATGAACACATCACTGAGTGGTTGGTCTACAGCTGATCTGTATAACTAATGAAAGAGTTATCAATGTCAATACTACAAGCAGATTATCCTTTCCTTAAAATGGTATAAGAGTATATTATATAGCACAGGTGTTAAAAATGTTTTTCCAAGTGAAATATCCCAGCTTGTGGGGTTTAAAAAATTCTTCTTATTATCAATAATCATTGTTATCATCATCATCAGTTCTATGCTAACTCTACCAAAAAAATATATTTTTCAAACACATTCATAGAATCATAGAATCATAGAATCATAGAATGGTTTGGGTTGGAAAGGACCTTAAAGATCATCTAGTTCCAACCCCCCTGCCATCAGCAGGGACACCTTCCACTAGACCAGGTTGCTCAAAGCCTCATCCAACCTGGCCTTGAACACTTCCAGGGAGGGGGCATCCACAATTTCCTTGGGCAACCTGTTCCAGTGTCTGACCACCCTCACAGTGAAGAATTTCTTCCTAATATCTAATCTAAACCTACCCTCTTTCAGCTTAAAGCCATTTCCCCTTTTTCTGTCACTAACTGCCCTTATAAAAAGTCCTTCCCCAGCTTTCTTGTAGGCCCCTTCAGGTACTGGAAGGCCACTATAAGGTCTCCCTGGAGCCTTATCTTCTCCAGGCTGAACAGCCCCAACTCTTTCAGCCTGTCCTCGTAGGAGAGGTGCTCCAACCCTCGGATCATCCTGGTGGCCCTCTTCTGGACTCGTTCTAACTGTTCCATTCAAACAAATTTGTTTTCAGTTGCATGTCCCTGGATAGAATATGCCTTTAGGGGAAATCCTTAAGCAATTCTGGTTTGTTGTGTATTCAGAAAAAAGCCCAGCCCAAGGCGCATCCAAGGTTTTATTTCCTCTAATTCCAGAGTGTGGCTACTTCACAGCATTGCAAGGAGTGTTTGAACACAAGTATGAGTAAGTGAAGAGGTTAGTCCCTTTTTGATCACGCATCACATTTATTTTCCTCTTCAGACACTTGGTACAAAAACAAGTTTTGGGGTTTTTTTGCATAATAAATGTTGCTTTGTTTTGTTAATAGCTGGAGGGTATCTGTCAGTTTGTAGCATGATCTTGGGAATAAAAAAAGCATCTACTCTCTTGTAAAATAGAAAATAAAACTTTATTGAATTTATGAAGCTTCCCAAGGTGCTGGGGTTGAATATACAAATAAATTCAGAAAGCACTGGACTAAAAGAGTTTTAAATGTACCTTCAAGAGGCACAGTGCTTCTCCCAAATCCTGAGTTTGTTGGCTGTAGTAATAATATTTCTCATAGTGCTCCCTTTAGAACCTAGGAAAACCAAAAAAAACACCAAACCCTAAACTGAAACCCAAAACCAAAAACAAACAAACAAACCAAAACCAATAACAACAACAAAACCACACCAAAAAAAACCCAAAACAAAAACAAAGCAAGGAGAAACTCATTATAGCATCCTAGTCTATGAAGATAAAAACACATCTACTACTTGATGATGCCAAGATGAGTAATCAGCAAGTTGCACAATAGAAGACCATAAAAGTTGTTAATAACTGTGTAATTTCTGAGTGAATAATATTGGTAATCAGAAGTATGTTTTGCTGGGATCCTTGATAGAATTGACGTTTACTATTTTTTACTGACTTGGATAAGCAAAATGCAATCACATTTCTTACTATCTTCTTTTTATTTACACATCTTTGCTCTTCAGAGATTCCCAAGAACATGGAAAATATTTTTTAATATTGGTGACACTAGGGTATTTCACAGAATAGAGTTTTATAAGATTTACTTTCTGATACTTTTTTAATTGCCTGTTTTATGTTAAAATACATTCACTTTGAAATCTCTAGTACAAAGATTTGCAATATTAACATCCTCAAGCTATTTTGGGCCTTAGTCAGTTATTATGGAGATAGAGTTTGTGCAAAGTAAAACAGTAGTTTAACAAGGAATTTGACCAAAAGACTGATTCAATTAGGATCTTCCTGTAAAATAATTATTACATAAATAATTTTCTAAAAATTAATATAAAATATTTGCAGCTGAAATATCAATTATTAAACAAGAAATAGTTAAATGAAAGATTTGCTGAGGCTGGAGTATATTGGAAAGAAAAATGCAACATCTAAATCTTCAGTGGAATCATTAACTTTATTATTTGAAACCAAATGTTTCCACATACTTACACATTCAGCTCTCTCAGTGACATCTTACTACAGCTGAATGTCACCTTCATAAGAGTTGAGAAAACATGGCAACTGGTTCCCCAAAAGACCTGGAAAACCTGAAGATATACAATAGGTCAGAAGATGATTGATGACAGTATCCCATTTCTGAGATACGACTTTCCTTTTGATGTGTATCTGTAGAGTTTTCACCTATCACGATACGGAGTGATGCAATGCACTAAAATAGAGTTTTCCCATTGACTTCAAGGAAAGAGCAATTTTACTTACAATTTTGGCATTTTCTTTATCTAACCCTGATCTGTTAGGGCATATCTGGAAAAGTCTCTTGTGAGGCACGATTTTATTCTGGATGCATTACTATCAGGTTACACTGGAGGCTGACTTGAGAGTACCTGGCCCACTGAGGCCAGGTACATCATTAACATCATTCTGTACAGTGGCACTGATTCACTCTCATGGGAAATGCCAGAGATGCTTAAGAGACTTGAGCAGCCAACGTACAACAGCCACACCTAGCAAGAACTGTTAGTGAATATGGCTATGATAATCAGAATAAAGTTATGGACATCTTGGTTGCCAGTGCTGTCACTAGCAAGGTATCTATACACCTTAATATCGTGCTCATACTAGTGGTGGAAAGAGGGCTCTCACTTGCTAAGGGATGCAGATATTGAAACTTTGTGTATCTCCTTGTCAGCATTGCATGCTCCTGTCTTTTCAGACTAACAAAACACTCTGGCCAGAGCTCAGTGGAGGTGCTACCTTCCAACCCAGACATGGAAGACAGTCAATATTGTTCAGGAGACTGCATCCCTGTATCATTCTGGTCCTGTCAGAATACCCTTCCCTGGGGCATCGATGCATTCCTCTAAGAGCTCTCTGAAATCACCTCCTCCTTCTCTCCTCTCTTCCAGATTGACATAATGTGCTGACACACTAAAGTGACTGAGGATACACTGGCATCATCACCAACTGCAGCTCATGCTAAGCTGTGTGCGACATCACCTGGTGTATGTAGTGTCCACAGATCAAGTCAACGTGAGTGCCAGGATAAAGTCAGGCATGCCACAAAATCTGGTAAATGAGAAGTCTTCTTGATAATGCTGTCTGTGATACACTACCATGCGCAAACTGGACACTAGAGCCTAGAAGTGCCTTCACTGGAGTAACCTCCAGAAGTAAACAAGCCTGTGAAGCTTTTGTCTCCCCATTTGAAAGACTACATGCACTAGACAGCCACAGACACAATATAAAGCACATGAGTAACCACAAGTTACTTATGAAAGTGAAATTAAGCAATGTTGTTCTGAATAATTTGTGTCTGCTGCACTTACGGGTATTTTTCTGGACTTATTTCTTCCAAGAGTCTTTTGAGACAGGTAAAAACACAGACAGATTCAACTGACGGAATGGGATTTTGGTCTAAGGATGGAGCTTAATGCTCCATGAACAGTGTGTGTCTTTAAACAGCAGCAGATGACCGGTATTTTCAGCAGATACCATTTTTTAATATTGCATAATTTAAATTTGAATGAATGAACTGTGGCAAATATTCTATGGTCACTGTTTTTAATAATAAAGGTTCAAACATACAATCTGAATTGGATACCATCTATAAAGAAAAATCTATTTCCATATATGTTATTTATTGACCTGTCTATTCATTAAAATACTTATATTGTTTATATAATGTTGTTTGTTCATTTTTCCTTTGTTCCAGGAACTCAGACTAAAGATCTGATATTTTCTGTATTTCTCTTGATTGTTTCCAGGTATTTCAGCGTATGCTTTTGCTATTTTATGTAGGTTTTTTGTAGTGAAGTTAAGTATAAAGGCTGATTTATCTGCAACAGACACATGGAGAGAGAAGTCTCATCAGGCATTTGGGAAAGAAAGTACACTTTTCACAAATGAACTGCTAATTTCTTTCCCATTTCAGCGCCTATGTACTCCAGGACTTTGGAGCAGCTGTGATGAGAATGATGGATGTTCCAAATTGGTTGCCTTTGAACTCCTACAATTTTTAAAGGTCACAGAGTGAAGAAA
Source organism: Antrostomus carolinensis (assembly GCF_000700745.2). Taxonomy (NCBI): domain Eukaryota; kingdom Metazoa; phylum Chordata; class Aves; order Caprimulgiformes; family Caprimulgidae; genus Antrostomus; species Antrostomus carolinensis. Next base: position 15,342 of record NW_010308496.1, read on the forward strand.
AATGAAAAACCTCTGTTTTGGCAGAGACAAAGTTACCCTGGCATGGCAATCATGCCAACAAATAGATTTTTATTTATAGCTAACACAAAATCTTAAAACTATTTCTGAAATACTTTTTCATAATTTTTTAAGGCTGTCATATCTGTAACTCTTTAAGAGTTTGATTTATTATTATTGTGTTTTCATTTATCTTGTGATCAGAATTTCATCTCAATGTATTTATATACTTCTAATCTTTAATTTACACATATTTTGTATTCCTCAAGTATTCATGTATCACTAGTATTCCCACACAGTCAATAAATTTATTCCTTTTTTAACAGCTTTGTTCTGTACCAGTTCTGTACCTGTGACCTTAAGAAAGATAATTCTACTAAGATTTTTTTTTCAACTGTAGTTACAAGTAAATGCTTGTTTCTCTTCAACACTAGTTGTCACATTCTTCCAATTTTCAAATAGATTTCTGTGCACATATCTGAAGAAAACAATACTTTCAGCTAGTATTTTACATGAATATTTTCTACTAATTACCTTATTTAGATTATGCAGTCCCAGAACCATGAAGGTAATTAGTTGCCTAACTCCCATTTAGGCCTAATTTACTAATGAAAAAAAAAAAAAGGTATACAGACCTCTGAATAAGAGTCAGGTACATAAATACGCTTGTGAATTTTGTTCAGTAGAATAGAAATATTCTCACTGTGTTAGCTGTCCAATTCAGATGGGAATATAAGCACTTTCCAGTAGGAGTTTAATTTCTTCTATAGCCAATGGTAAATATACAGTAAGTGGTGATTCAGAGGATCCAAATTAGAGACCTGAATTTACACAGAATTAGTTTTTCTGGTAGTGGGCAACTTACATCTTTATTATTTTTAAACCATAATGCCATAATGCATTGAAGCTGTTGCAAGGCTCTTTGTTTCCCATATTCATACTGGTAGAACTCCTATGAAATCCCAGAGCCCCCACCTCTGTGGCTGTTAACAGTACTTAGCTGCACTCTTTTTCATTCCCCTTGCACACTATAGAGCTTTCCTGCTCTTGATCATTACAGCTTGGTGCTTTTTTTTTTTTTTTTTTTAAGACCCTTTGAGTTTACCTGTATTAAATAGGGTGACCAAAACCTTACACAGTGTTAAATGAGGATTCACTAATATCTGGCACATGGTTTAAACTCTTATATTTACTGGAAGTCTTCTTGCAGATACATGAGAGGATGGAATTTTCTGCAGCTGAAACAACAAATATTTTGCTGTCATTCTGTGGTCATCTGATATATCTTGATCTTTGAATAAAAAGCAAAGATCCAGTATTTGCAATGAGTCTTAAACCACTTCACTTCACAGGAAGAGCCTGTTGTGGAAAAGTATTGCAATGTTCTAGTGAAGGAAATGGTGGCCCACCAACCTCAGTATTCTCCACACAAATTTTAAAACATGGTGTGGACGTGGCAATATATGATGAGAGTAAAAACAAAACCCATGAAACTAGCTGTTCTTATCACAAGAACTCTTGTGATGCTAAGACACAAATGCTAATTGCATTCTCGTCCCATAAGCTATGCTTGTCAGTTTGGTTGCACTAAAAACAGTACAGTAGGGAAGAAAAAACAAAAACCCACTAAGTAGCCAGTTACAACTCTGCCTACCTCTACAGATCACACCTGAAGTAGTTGTGTAGGTTCTCTGAAAGGAGAGATTTAATGAGGTAACAGTTATCTAACATAGAATCATAAAATTGTTTATGTTGGAAGGGACCTTTAAAGGTCATCTTGTCTGACCCCACCCTGTACTAAGCAGGGACATCTTCAACTAGAGGAATGAAAGGTGCTCAAGGTGGAGACTGAGGACACTAAGAATTTCTGAGATTAATTTAATGTATTAATGAAGGATAATTTTTTTCACTATTCACAACTAGGATCTCATTTTTATAATAAAAGTAATGCTGCAGGAACTATTGAAACAATTAGAGGGAAACTACAGCAGTACTAATTCACATTTAATTAATAAAAACTAAGTAACACTTATGAATCCAGATAGATTTATAGCTTCTGAAAACAAATAATCTACCCGGATAAAATCTTCAACACTAGTCTGGATTCTTTGTTTCAAGGGCATATAATAATTTCTCTGACAAAGATGTATCAGAAGACACCATAAGAAATTAGCATTAAAAAGCTTCTTCAGATGACTGGAAACTTTTCTACTGCATATTTTTACAAGTGAGAAATGATCCAAATATATACACTTCAGTCTAAATTTTTGTACCAAAATGTATCTGGAGAAAACCAATTCTAATTATTATAAAGCATCTGATGTAAGTAGGCAGGTTCTTATTACTAACCTTAACTTGTCTTTGCCAAGGCAAGGACTCAAAACTATCTTTGTGTGGGTAGATTCAGAGGACATGTACATCTCAAACATTGTACTGTAATTTTGTCCTACCTCCTCTTTCTTTCAAAATGGATTTACTAAACCCAGAAAAAGTATGAGAGTTGTAATGATGATGAAAGACACACCATAGTCCCAATACAAGGAGTGATTGGAAGAATGACCCTATGATAGAAAATAATAAAATCATGAAAGCACAAAAAAGAAAACCTGGAAAAAGATCAAAATGAAGAAACACCCAAAGAAATTATAAAACAGCAAGTAAAAAACAGGAAATAAGATTATTTTTTCACACAGTATGTGACTAAACTGTGGAATTTATTGTCCCAGAAAGATAAAGACCCAAACTATGTGTGCAAAAAGTATTTAGACACATTTATTGAAGAAAAATCAGTCAGTAACTTCCTAAATTGCTTGAGCTGGAAGTATGTTTACTGTTTGTAAATGGGGCAACAGTATTACTCATGGGGTTGTTTGGGTTTTTTTTTTTCACTAAACATGTGCTATGGGTCATTTTCAGAAACAGAGTATTGGGCTAGATGAAAACTTCATTTGATCTAATGCAGCTACTGTGCACATTGCTGTGTAAATCAGAGAGGTTGACCTCAGGGCTCAGCAAGATACTGTGGTCCTTCAGGTCTACTGTCTGGACTTACAAAGTACTCAGTGCAGTTTCCATGGCACCTCATTTCACCAACCCCCTAATTAACCCTTGTGGTTTGGTGCAAAACGTGCAGCTCATACAAGTCCTAAGCTTTCTTTCACCTGTGGATGTCCAAGGGGTCTCTTAGTAAAAGTTTGTTATTTAGTTTAAATGCTTACAGATACAAAAACAACAACAAATAAAACCCCAAAACCCAACAAAAACTTTTGGTTTATCTCTTACCTAATACCTCTCTTTACGTATACAAACTCAAAAATGAAAATGACAAATTTTATTTTTCAAAGCAAAGGGTTATGTTATTGGTTGAAAAATTGGAATCACACTCACAGAAGATATATATGAAAATGAGATACGATTCAGAAAACATTCCTAGTTTTCATTGTTACTTGTGGCTTTCTTTGAGGCAATGCTTTCCTGCATAAGCAAAATCAGCAAAATTCTTCAGGAAATTTGTCTTTAGCATAAGAATTCTGTGAGACATCCTTGGCCAAAAAGATATTTCAGTAGTTCTAGGTTAGTAAATCACCATCAAATACTTCTGATTTACATTTTTCCTTACAGCTTTGCTTATCTTCAGGTTTCCACAATAATGCCTCCAGAGGTTTTACAGGAAGCAGTATTTGCTTCCCTGCTCCCTGTCTTCTGCTTTGCTTTTGGGACTGAGAGGGAATACGATGTCAGAAAAAGCTGAAATTTTAAAAGGAATTCAAGTGAATGAAAAAGTAAAGCACCATGTGACTAATTTTATTTGCTTTGGAAAACTGACTCCTGTGCATTGGGTGGAACTAATTCCCCTGCATTCAATGCTAAGTTCTCCATTGCCTTCATGTAGAGGAGGAATTTACCTCTGATTTTCTGAGACTCAGAGATGAGTAGGTTTTATTACCAGGTTTGTGTAGCTGTTGAAAGGTTTTGCTAGTAGTTCATTGTACCTGCACAAAATTAGATATGTTTAGACTGCAAAAATTAATTCAATATGAAACTTTGCAAAAGAAACAATGCTTGCCTATTTCCAACTTTTTCTGCAACTAGATCTCTGCAAACCTGTATAGACTTTCTGAAATAGATTTTGTACCTGAAAGAGCCCAATTTTCTCAAGGTCAGATTGCTCTGTGAACTCAGATATGATTTATGCATGGTAATATAGATCAAAAGTGTGTCAGAAGAAGGACATAATTATATGAGACAAAATATGAAAAAATAATAGGGTCGTTTCCTATTCAGGTATCTATATACAGGCCTTAATCCTTTCCAGGGAAAGGAAGATAAGAAACGTGAGTGCACCAGGGTATTTCAGATCCAATTTTATGTCTTGTCCTCTTGATTCTGAAACAAGGATCTTCTGCAATTAAATTTTGGACAGTACTGACCTTTTCTTTCTGAGTTTAATCAGATATAAATTAAGCCAGGTATACATACATAAATATAAAAGTATAAAAATATGTGAGATGTAAATATAGACCCAATAGGGTAAAATATCTAGATGAGCACAATCTTGAATACAAGAAGAGTTACTGAAATGTACTAAAATCTCAATCATTTGTGATCATAAATAAGTAGATATCAAAGGATTTCATTAACACAACTGAGAAATATACACTTTTTCATTAATGACACTAAGGCAATTCTTAAAATCCTGTAAGTACAGTGTAACTTTAAAATTAAGCATAATTGAAAGCACACTAAACCTTTAAAGAGAACAAGTCAAGGCCAAAGTCAGATTCAAGTTACAATGTTAAACATAACGTTTTAGCAAGACAAATTTGAATAATTCCTAAATCAGATAAAAAAATGAATAATACTCACTGAGAATTATTCAGGTGAGATAAAGTGAACCCATACTGGATCTGAATAGAGGGGTTTATTTTAAAAGCTGGGAGATTCACTTATACCCCACTTGGTTATCTCACACACTTGCTCACTGGCTCCATGAGCCACACCAGGTTCCATATATCTCCAGCACCCACCCAGGAAGTGGATGCTGGCCCAAGGAAGTTGGGCAGAAAGTTGTACTAGTACATACCATGCTGCTGTTTGCAGGTACCTGTCTGGGGCATCACTGGCCAAGGTCCCTGGGCATCCTCCAGCATTTGTGTCCATGCAGCTCTCTGACCTCTGAGAC
>NW_010308496.1:20561-23010 GCF_000700745.2 Antrostomus carolinensis
GGGCCCCCCCCTTTTTTTTTTTTTTTTTTTTTTTTCCCCAAAGATCACTTCTTCCTTTCGATAATCACTCTCCTGTGCACCACCTCTTCTTTCCAGGACCCTACACCCCCAGTTTTCCCTATCTAGATAATCTCTGTAAGGAAGCACAACACATGACTGGCCTTCTAATTGGTAGTTCTCTCTCAAATCTCTTTTCCAATTGAAAGATTCAGGATGTGTCACTTTTATTTATTCCATACCACCCCATACCATCTGCAGATAGCAAGTAGGAAGCTTCTGCTTGAGAGTTCAGAAGTTCCATTTTAGATATTCACCTTTCCCAAACACACACACCCAATTATCTTCTGGCTGGTAACATTCACAATTTGAGCTATATTTTTAGCTATGAGTATGCTCTTTCAATACTTTCCTACTAAGTTGAACAGCTAGTGCTTCTTTCCATAGCCATATTATATTATAAGACCTATCCACCTTAGAAGAATGTGTAGGAAGGTACAATAATATTTTATATTGCAAGCACCTGCTATTCTATCATAACTGAATATATGGTATATCTAAGAGTTTGGCTGCTATAGAATAAATAAATCCCATTAGACAGTATAAAATATATGGTCACAGAACACTAGACTTTGAAAGAAGGCTCATTTGCTTACTTAGTTCACCCTCATGGAAAGTAGAATTAAACCACACATTCTCTTGACCTTTATACAAACAGATTTTTACATGTCTATAATTATAAGATTTCCATTACTTTTTCTGAAAGATTTTTTCATAATCTAGTATCTTGGAATATAACTTTGGCATTGATGGAACTTTTTTCACATAAATACAGTGAAACCTATGTCACTCAGTAATCTACCTCTCCAAGCTTGCTTGGTTTTGGCTGGTAAAATTTATTAAACTGAAAACATAAATGTCTGTTTTTGAAGCAGGTGCTCATTTTGTACTCAGACACAGCATAGTCAATTAGAATAGTCCTTTACAGGCTGAAGACTACAGAGATCTGTGAAAAAAATATAGTGGTGGTGTTTCATACTGAAAAGACAAGAACCACAAGTGAAGGGTTTGTGCATAAATCACTTTTCATACAGACTGAAAGCATTTATGAAAGTTTGTCACACTAATTCTATTCCATCTGCTTATTACTGGTAACTTTAAACATTAAAAACCTCATAAAATAATTAACCTCTAAAAGTTAATCGCTGACAATATTTTCTTTATTACGATGAGCTACAGATAGTTTGCAGTAAACTTTGCTTCTCATCTCAAGATCTTAAGATTCATTGAAATTTTTATTGTGTCAGCTATAGGTATCAATTCCGACATTTTAACATCTAAAAATTAGTCACCCACCAGGAGACTCGGTATGCAAGCTAAATACTGCACACTAAGAAGGTTATTGCCTGCACCCAGGAAAAATAAAATAACTTGCATAGGAAGCACTTTGAACTTGTCACCCAAATTAGGGCTTCTCCATCCCTTGGAAATTCAAGGCAGAGTTCACTTCCAGGAGTGCGCATGTACTAAAAGAAAAGATCACTTTTTGCACAGTATCTACATGATTAAAGAAAATAGGAGAACTTGATTCCAGGCAACTTTTTGTTCTTAGGGATGTGGACCTGTATCTTCTACTTCTCCAAACTGAGTCTTACTGATTAGACTACTGAAAGCAGCCTGAATCAAAACTGAGACCTTTACAGCCAGGGAAAGACAATTCAAAACCCCACAACACCCCCCCACCCCCAAAAAAAAAAAAAACAAAACAAACCCCAAAACAAATAAAAATAAAACAACAACAAAAACCACAAGGAAGACACGCTCCACATCCTTCTCTTAAACACAAAGCTGTTGAAGTGAGGCCATAATGCTGTTGCTGCATGGTACTATTCAGTGGCATTTTAATTAAAAATGCATAATCCAAGATGGAAGCCCAAAACTCTCTCAGAGTTAAATGAGAGATTCTGGTATAAAATGTATGCATTTTTCTTTTCAAAATTATTCTTTAAAAGCTCTTCAGATATTTATTTCATAGTATTTACATATTTTTGACATACTGTCCAATTTGTAATGGAAAATAATAAGGAAATTATAAACTTGACTAGAAAGGGATTTCAGTACTTTTCCTTCTAACAGTACATTGTGTGTTATATAGAGGAACCATCTTTTTGCGTATTATCTACAAATATGTGCTGCCTTTTAATTCCTTCTCCAATGACTTCTACCATCTGCCTGGAGTTGTAAATATCATTTGGGAAAAAAAATAAGAAAAAGAAGGAAAAACACTGAAATCAAGGTATCAAAATATCAAGATCATAATATCAATATTGAAAGATATAAGAAATTTCTAAAGAAATCAACAGATTTTATTTAAATAGAAGAAATACAGAAAATAAATTTAAGAAAAAATAAGATTCAATACAAAAGAAAAGGAATACTGAAAAATCTAGTA
>NW_010308496.1:23028-36491 GCF_000700745.2 Antrostomus carolinensis
AAAGAGTGAAGAAGAAGCCAATTAGGTGTACATAGCATATAGGTGCATTAAAATGGACTGTATATTATGAAGGGGATATAACAACTTAAGTATTTACGACAATTAATATTGGAAGAGTAACATTGGAAGATATCTCCTTCTCTGGAGATATTCAAAACCCACCTGAATGCGATCCTATGCAAACTTGCTGCAGGTGAACCTGCTTTGGCAGGGGAGTTGGACTAGACGATCTCCAGAGATCCCTTCCAACCCCTACTATTCTGTGATTCTGTGATTTATAAGGAAAAAAAAAAAAAAAAAAAAAAAAAAAAGGGTTTTTGCTTGGTTTTTAAAATATTTTAGTTCTCAAATACAGGTATTTTTCTTCAGAGAAATGTTAACAGATCAATTTGAAATCTCAACAGATCAATTTGAAATCTCTTGAGAAATCATCACAATAACTAAACAAAGTTGACAGCCTGCATCTTAAACCTTTCTGGAACTTCAAAATAGCTGGTATGTTTGTAAAACAAGAACATATTGACAATGGCTTTTTTTTTTTAATCAAACATATCTTTGCAATTTCTGTGCCATAGCACATCACAGCTGATTATTTCATATTACAGTATGTGTTGATGTAACCATAGCAATCATTAAATTCATTCTTGGAATTTGTAGGACACACGGATTCTCCAGATTGTTCAAACATTTGTTCTAAAAGTGAAACATTTTATTTTTAAAAATGATTTCTTTTTAAAGAAAATTCAGAATTTTTATAGAATTGAGAGACACTAGAGGAGTTATTGTTCATATATAGTCCAGTCTAATGTGCCTATTTCATGCTTATATTTGTCGTTTGCTGTTAATCAATCTGAATTAAGTAGAATCTACTGTGCCCGTTACGCATGATGCCTGGCATTGATCAATTCACTACACACTTGCATTCTGCTTGAAAACTTGATCTGGAAGATATAAGCAGTAATTCCCCAGTGAGCCAAGAGTCAAGACCCCTCAGAAGTACAACAGTAGGTGATAAATTAGATTGTTTAATTATAAACATGAGTACGGGTTATTTGTAATCTCAATAAATCATTCAACAATATGCACACTGGGTAGAATTTTAATTCACCCTTTCAAGGAAAATCCCTGACCTATAATTTGCCTTTATTGAGCAGATAATGGAAAGATCAGATGATAAGGCTGAAGAGGGAATAGTCAGATGTTAAGAAAAAGGGGTTTTTTTATTTTACTTTGCAACAAGAATTTTTAAACGCCAGCATTTAGGATCTGTTGAAGTGTTATACTAGTTTATAGCACTACAATTGTTGTAAGGAACACAAGGACAAATATATAAATACTTGTTAAGTCATACTCAGAACTTCATAGGGTAGCAGGCAAGATAACCACCAGACCTATGGAAATGGAAATACAGGACAGTTTTTGAGAACAAGTATTAGTTTGGTGGGATGAGCAGAAGAGCGGCCACAAGAGTTTTGGAGTTATTTCTCAGTTCGTTTTGTAATCAAGTATCTCAAGTCCGAATGTAACACTACATCTAATGATAAAGGTTTTCACAATCTTCTGGATAATCAGTGGCTAAAAAAAATTCTGATCACACAGAAAATAATGAAAAACTAGGCTTATTTATTCTGACCAAAGTTTACATGTGATTTATCATTTTTAAACATAGTATGAGGAAAGGAACACTTTGGAGTGGGACACTATACAAGTTCCTTTGCCATTTTTTGTTTACCAACTAGACTGTGCATGAATCTCTGGGTATTTTTTATTAAAAACCAAAATTTTCAAATTTTGTATATGTAAGTGTGACTTAAAGTGTGACTTTTTTTTGGACAAAATTTAAAATTTGTTTGCTGAATATGGGTTACTAAAATAATAGCCTAATTTTGACTTCTCATAAGTATTTCAAAATTTCCAATATCTTTCTCTGAAGTTTTAATGCTATTAATTTGTTTTAACTACATTTCAAAGTAAAACAACTCTAGAAACTGAGTCTGTAATATATAGTAATGGCTTGGAGTGTGTCACTCTCCTTAGAAGTTGTCTGAAATTCACAACAGTGGCATCCTTATGCTCAATATCTGAGACATGGCCTTCATGTTAGAAATCATTTAAGTGGTTAAAAATGGTATGCAGGCATGGAGAAAAAATAAATAAATAAACCAGTGTTATTCTAGAGTTAGTGCATCTTACAAGGCTAAGTGAAGGAGTGGTCTGTATCCATCGCATAATGACATTATAAATCTTTGTACCTTGCAAGGCAATGACATGAAAAATTACACTGAACAAGTCAGAGATGCACTATTTGTAAGCCTCAAAGGAAAGGTTAATGCAAGTTAAATATTGACATGTCAGCAATAAGTATTATAGCAATTATAAATTTGCACTAAAACCAGCTGCTGTTTAATTATTATGTGACACTGACAGGTCATCCTGGTAGATTGACAGCTGAAGACATTTGCCTTGTAAGAATTATTCAAGATCTTTAGAACAGCCTCTGATCTCAGTTACAAGAGCTCAATTCTGTGCACAAATCTCCCTGAGACAGGAGAGTTAATTCATATTTCCAGTGGCAAGAGCAGAATCTGCTACTATGTCACATGCTGTATTCATTTTCTGAACTGTCAGGAAAGTGAATAATTAATTATCATGTAAACATACAATAACACACTTACTCTCTTCTTTCCTTTAAGCCACCCTTCTAGGAACTACACTAGAACATACGTAAATGCTGAGAAAGAGGGGAGCGGGGAAGTAAGAAATGTGAATTTCTCCTCTAAATGGGAATGTTTTCATTAATCTCAGTAATAATCTTAAATCTTGAGCTTTTGGGAAGTGCTCAGAAAGAAAAAAATATGTAGACAATGAAGGACAATTTCACTATTTTCTAAGGAAAAAAAATCAAGTAGCGATTAGAACCAAGGAAAATTTCTGGAGTATGGAGAAAACAGACTGGGTTGATTAAATTATTCATCTGGGAAAATTAATGCAATGACTGCCATTTTGCTGCGAGTGTATTGTTCACTAGGCTGTCTTGACATCTAAAAGCACTCTGAAATTATGGCAGTAAATGCGTACAAATGACCAACACAAATCCTGTGAATCAATTAAATTCTTATTAAAGTTTAACATACTGAATAAACAGGATATAACTTGTGGAGAGGTCTTATCTTAGTCCCTCCTCCCACTGGTGCATTTCTAAAAGACTATAAAATAGAAAGTCAGGACAGTCATATCTTTTTTTCTGATAAGTTGTATGAAAAACAAAAAAACCAAACAAACAAACAAAAAAAACCCCAAACCCCACCAAACAACTAAAAAAAAGCCCCCAAAACTTATTTCTTTAAATGGAAGAAGATTAAAGCAAGTCTTGTTACTTTTGTAATTTCTAGATCATACCTTTTCTATTTTCAGTATCTAAGTAAAACAGGAGACCTGTCCCAAAGCCCCATAGAGTTCCTGGTAAAACTGCAGTTTTCTATGACAAAATCCTGTGGGTTTGGGCACTTATTCTTCTGTTCACATGCAAGAAAACATGTTTAATTCTGAATACAGAAAATATAACTAAATTCATCACATAACTTCTTTTTAAATACTTTGCTTCAGCTATCTCAGATTATTGAAGGATCTGCTAGCTGAGCCTCAGCACCAGTAAGTGGAACTGCATTTTAGTTCTCAACTATAATTAAAAATTGTTGCTTCCAATCCCTCACCTGAAATTTTGTAGATAACTAAATGGGCTTGGTTTGGGTTTTTTTTGTTTCTCAACTGAATATTATAAATTCTATGGGAATTTATTGCTAGAGGCTATGTGCTTCTGTTTCTATGTTTCCCTTCTTCTTACACTCAGTCTTATGAATTCACTAGTGGCATGGAACCAAGGTTTTAACCTTCTATAGGATTCAGTACAGCTCCTTTTGTATTCTTATCTTCAAGTTTAATTCAAATGTAAAATTAAATTTCTGTAAGATGAAACACATAGGACCAGTGTCACACGACTAAACTTAAATATCTGACCTCAAGCAAGATTTGATGGCATTGTTCTTTCCTCTATTGAAAATAGGATGTTTCACTTGTTGAAACAAAAAAAGTTAAAAGTAACCTCTAAGAAATTTCAAATGCAAAACTGTTTCATGTTAACATTTTATAGTTACAAAATTAAAACAAGCACAAAGACCTCTGAACTTTAGATTTAGGTCAAACTTCTGATATAGGGTACCAAGGTTGCATTACATAGGTTCAGTATTGAAGAAAGAAAGTGTACATGAAGGTCATAAAAGAAGATTGAGGCTCCTTGCTCTGAACCAAAGCAGACTGGTGACAGTTAGTTGATTCCCTTAAAAAACTCATTACTGATCCAAACTATAACAGTAATGTAGACACATCCTGTAGTGTCACTCCACTGCATTTTTCACAATAAAGGAAGAGATGAATTGAGACTTCTTTATGGCAATATACCGTGGCAGTATACCATACTGCATAAACTCTAAAGCAGACCAAGGAGGTGACTGGGTCAGTGTCTTTTACCCAGACCATTCTTGAGCTTTAGAAAGGAAATACTGGAGATATTCCTACACTGCAGCGGTTTAACACAGATTATTTTAAGAGCTTTCATGTCATCAAAATGTAACCAAGCATTTGTATTATTATAAAAGTCTCAATGTTAGTAATTAGACTAATGTTTGCAAATATGCTGACAGAATTAACTCAGAGTCCCCTCTAGTCAGATAAAAAATACATTTATCAGATGGCTATGCCAGCTCTTTTTCTTCTGCCCCCAAAATAACACCAGCGTCATTTGATTTAAAACAAATATATTTATAAGTGTACTTTCATTTAAATGGGGCATGCTGTATTTTAATTAGAATGTTTTCTCAATTTGAATGCACAAATCTAATCTGTGCAGAAAACTAAAGACATTTCTCCAGTTTGAGGGTGGAGTTGTAAGGGAATTATGGCACATCTTTCAAGGGCAAAAACTTTTAAAAGATTGACCAATCTCAATTATGTTATTAATTCCTGAGTGTGCTCATATGAAAAAAGTCATAACAAGATCCAAGGGGTTTGGCAACCGAGAAAGTGCTTCTGCACCTGGCATTGTACATGCTCTGCATCACAAGCAGGCAGAAAAGTAGAACTCTGCATTTTTCCAGAGTACTTCACCCTGGTATAACAGTAGCAGCAAGTGCCACGTTAAACATTCCAGGGGAGGGAAGAGATTTCGCTAATGTCTGATGTGGAAGACAATTGTAAACAAAACTGGTTACAGTTTTTTGGTTTTTTTGGGGGTTTTTTTTTGCCTTTTTTTTTTAATTCAAAGGTCTTTAACTTCAAGCAACAATAAGCACATCTTCATTGTTCTTCTTCCAATCTTCGCATGTTCTTCTTCCAATCCTGTTCCCCAAGGATTAAATCTTTTTACATTTGTGGATTTAAGAGTTTCATGTTGTTAAAAGAGCAAGAAGACTTCAGTTATTTGGTAGTTATAGGGTTAATGCCACTTTCTAAACCTACTTAAACAAATTCACATAGAGACAAAATAAGATCTTTGCTGTCTTTGCAGTTTTAATGCCAAGTACACTTTTTTTTTAGAGAGCATTGAATTTTAGCTTTTAAAGACTACTAAAAATAATGTAATATATTTATAACTTTCTAAAAAGTAAAATGGGATCCAAAATGACCACATACATTACTTGAGATATTTTTCCTGTAGAAAAAATGCTCTACAGAAAGCTGGGAACTGCCAGTCTGGATCGTACCTATCAAGTCTCTAATATTTCATGCTGTCTGAAATAGTGTCCACCACCAGTTTGCAGATGTCACATTATCCACCATGCTGTTATTTTCCTACACAGACCGAATCTTCTTCTCTTTCTCATTCAGACAACCCAGCTCTGTGGGCTTTTTGAGGATGTGTCTCTGAGTAGAGACTCCCCCAGTTCTTTCCTGAGTTGATACAATACACCTGCAATGAGCACAGGAAATTCAAACAGTCTCCTCTATTGTGGATTAATTAGAATTTTTTAGTTTTGTTTGACATTATGCTACCAAGTTACTGTTCTTATAATCCTCTAATATTTTCTTGTAGCTTTCTCTGGACTTGCTATTACTGAAATAATTTCTGATCTTCAAGAAAAGTTGCATCACTAATATTCACTCAATATTTACAATTATATTAACACTGGACTTTTCACGGAAACTTGAAACATTGTACTGTCAATGTGATCAAAGAATCATAGAATCATAGAATCATAGAATGTTGTGAGTTGGAAGGGACCCACAAGGATCATCAAGTCCAATTCTTGCCCCAGCACAGGACAATCCCAAAATTCAGACCTTGTGTCTGAGGGCCTTGTCCAAATGCTTCTTGAATATTGTCAGGCTTGGTGCCATGACTACCTCCCTGGGGAACCTGTTCCAGTGCTCCACCACCCTCTGCCTGAAGAACCTTTTCCTAACGGCCAACCTAAACCTCCCCTGGCACCTCTTCCTGCCATTTCCTGTAGTCCTATCACCAGAGAGAAGAGATCAGTGCCTGCCCCTCCTTTTCCCCTTGTGAGGAAGTTATAGACCACAATGAGATTTCCTCTCAGTCTCCTCTTCTCCAGGCTGAACAATCCAAGTGACTTCAGCCTCTCCTCATACAGCTTCTCATCTAAGCCTTTCAGCAATTTTGTGGCCCTCCTCTGGACACTCTCCAGTAGCTTTATGTCCTTTTTATACTGTGGTGCCCAAAACTGCACCGAGTACTCAAGGTGAGGCCGCATGTGAGAGGCCCAAGTGAGAAAACCTGACCATTTACCATCTAGTTTGTTTCCTCTTGTCTTCTGTGGGAGAATTCTGAGTAGACTTGCTCCTATACACAATGATTACTTTACCAAACTGTTCAAAGAACACCAACCATATATCACATATTAAACTTGTTAGATTTGTCACCCTCGAAGATTCACCCTACTTCAAAAAGCATAATTGTTAAAAATAGACTTCTTAAACTGACTTGGCTCCCGATAAAGTGGAAAAAAACAAGTTCTTAGTCACAGAGAGTTTTTCAGCTTTATTGTGAGAAAAAAAAAATGTATCTCTGAAAATCCTTTGTGATCTAGAATGAGGTTAGAAAATCATTGAACTTCTCAGCAATATCCTTAACTTCCTCCAATGCTCCCTCAGTGACACTTAAATATACAAAAAAAGGCTTTGAACAATTTGGTCTGGCAGTTACTGTGCAGTTAGAATAATTGTTATGCACATGGCACTGAAATGAATAGAAGAGTTTTACTATCATTTACAACTTTGAACACAGCAGAGTTCAATAATGTCAAAGATAAGAGCTGAACCTGACAGGTAGATGAAATCAATGAAAGGCAGAGGCAAGCCATGAGGTGAAACAGGTTTTTTGAGCTTTTCATGTCCTTTTATATGTGAAAAACTCCCTCACACATATTATGTGTTTGCAAAATATGAGATTCATAATATTTCCGGAATCACTTTAGGAAAATGAGGAATGAGAAACTGGGAACAGAGTGAGCAAATTTTCTCCTTTATTGCATGGCATGGAGACGTTCCTGCAGAGGTTGGGGAGCCCTTCTGCTTTGTCTCTAGCCTGATGAGGCCCTGGGGACAAGGATTACCAGAAACTTGTTCTTACCACAATGATGTTTATGGAAAATCCTCTTTCAGCATTCTGCTGTTAGGATTCCCAACACAGCATGGTAACAGTCAGCAGGGAGGTGGTATTACTGCCACTGAGTTTACTGGTGAGAATGTTTTCTTTATTCACCTGTTCATTCCTATTGTCCTGGTTTTTGCTAGGATAGGGTTAATATTCTTCTTAGTACTCAGAAAGCACTGTGTTTTGGTTTCAGTTAAGATTGTTATAAGAACAATCTTGATAACTACAAGGACACTGGGCTTGGGCAGTTTCCAATAAGAGAGGACTGGAAGGGGGAGTGAAGAAAAGTGCAGTAGTTAGTAAAACCCAGAAGTGACAGTTGGATATGCCAGTAAGATATTCCATATCATATTACCTCATGTTTAGTATAGTAACAGGGGCTGACCGGAAAAGGGGAGACTCTCTCTGGAATCACTCAGGCTCGCTTTTCTGGGATTGAAATTTCGATTTTGGGGTTCCTTTTCACTCCTCCAGGATTGTTATCAGCGGGAGGTGAGCAATTGTACTGTGCATCACACATATATTTATAGTCGTTATCATTATTACTATTTTTATTATTATTTTTATTTTATTTTTACTCTAATTATTAAATTGTTCTTATCTCAACCTAAAAGTCTCCTCACCTTTACCCCACTAATTCTCTCCCCAGTTTCCTGGGTGGGGGGGGAAGGGAGGGGTGGAAGGCTGCGAGTGGCTCTGTCCTGTTTGGCTGCCAGCTGTGTTAAACTATCACACCTATCCATCGGTTTTCACTGGTCAGTGTGTTTGTGAGGAGGGAACCAAATGCCTGGGTCACCAAGAGGTCTGAGTGGAGCATTTATTTTCTCTTTGGTATTAATTCACTATTTATTATAAATGAGATTCAGCTTGCATGCCTATAGTTCCTATACACTACAATTATCATTATGATCACTGTTGTAATCTCCAACTAATCTAAAAATAAAATTTAGGTTTATTGAACAATTTATATTTCCTGTAAATTCATGTTAGTTGTCATGAATTGTTTTCCTTTATGTCCTTTACAGTGAAAGTTTATCCACTTTTTCATTAAGGATAAATGTTCGACTTTCATAAATACCATACTTCTCATACTTGTAATTTCTGAATATTGGCACAATATAAACTGTCCTTTAGTCTTCTGGATTTTTTCTGCTATGTCTGAGATTTATTACATATCTATGCGATCAAGCCAAAGATGTCAGCAGCCAGCTCTTTTGCATGCAGCTCTCCCAGCTTGATGATTTCAAATGTTTATCACCACCAGATGTTAACATCTTTTTTAGTTATTAATGGACAATATCTAGCTATCTAGACAACAGACATCTTAATTCTTTCCAAATGTAGGAGTGTTCCTAAATTCTTTGGCTTTTTTCTTTCTTAAAACATCTTAATCTTCTCCATTTAGTGAATGACTTCTCTAAGATTTCTTTTGTTGTAATGAATTTAATATATATCCTTATTATATAAATCTTAGCACAGAATATTTAATTTTACTATCAATAATCTACACTTAAAAACTTTTATTTTTATTGGTTGAAACATGATTCTGCTTTTAACATTTTTTATATAGTGTGCTTACCTTTTGACTTCTGCTTTAATTTCACCACCATACAAATATTAGGCATGCAGCCAAGTTGTCCCCTTTCTCATTTTCAGAATCATATTTTGTCATCAAATAAACTCTTTTTGAAGCATTCTGAATTTTATTCACATGGTCTTCTGCTTTCTGACTTCTGTCATAATTCTTACTGACAGTTTGTTTTCTGGTGTAGTTAGACACTAGTAAGGCAGTATATACAAATGGGTTAACTTCTCTAAGGAATAACACATTATTTAAATAAAATTAGAAGGCAAATGATTGATATGATGTATAAAGGAAAGTCAGAGAGATGTGAAGGAAGGCAGTATCACCTGTCAGTCTTGATGATTATAATTCCCTAGTCTAAGTCAAATCTCTTATATATTATTTCAATAAACCTTTTTCTGCTATGGATATCCTAATTTTTTCCTGCCCAAGGCTAATGACTCAATAAGTGCTGGAACTGGTCCATCTCTAGCATTCTGGAGCTGCTACGCCACAGTAGACCATAAACTTCCAAGTGTTACAATACAGGGTGAGAAGAAGCACATTCTATGTGGCACAATTATATCAAAATAAATATGGAGTGGCTGCAGTGGTGATATGCACTTCAGGCTGTTCAAAACTTAAAATGTTCTATGGTAGGGGACCTGTATTTTTCTTTTATATTCTTAATCTATTTTTCTGATCCTTAAAAGCACATACAAACTGATGGTCACCAACCCAAGTCAGCTGATAGGTTACACCGAGATTCGAGGCAACCTGTCATGCAGTGATCAAGCACTGGTGGTGTTCACAGTTCTGAGGGATATGGGTCAGGCAAAAGTAAAATCAGGACCCTCAATTTTAGGAAAGCAAAATTGCAGCTCTTCAAGGAGTTAGTCAATTTGATCCCCTGGGAAACTGCTCTCAGGGACACGGGAGCAGAACACAGCTGGTAGATCTTTAAGGACACTTTCCATAGAGCAGAAGAGCCCTTGATTCCAAGGTGTAAGAAATCAGGCAAGAAAGGCAAGAGATTAGCATGGCTGAGACAAGACCTGCTGGTCAAACTCAAGGGCGAGAAGGAAATGCACAGGCAGTGGAAGCAGGGACAGGTATCCTGGGAAGAGTATAGGGATGTTGCCCAGTTCTGTAGGGATGGGGTCAGGAAGGCCAAGGCACAGCTGGAGCTGAACTTGGCAAGGGATGCAAAGAGTAAAAAGAAGGGCTTCTACAGGTATGTCAGCCAGAAAGGAAGGTCAAGAAAAGCATACCCCTCCTCATGAGCAAGACTGGCAAACTGGTAACAACAGATTAGAAGGCTGAAATACTCAACAGCTTTTTTTGCCTCAGTCTTCTCTGGCAACCTCTCTTCCCATACCTCTTGAGTGGATGGACTGCAGAGCAGAGACTGGGGAAGTGAAGTCCCTCCCACTGTAAGATCAGGTTCATACCACCTGAGGGACCTGAATATACATCAGTCTATGGGACCTGACAAGATGCACCCCAGAGTCCTGAGGATGTAGCTGTCAAGCCACTCTCCATGATATTTCAAAAGTCAGGCAACCTCTCTTCCCATACCTCTTGAGTGGATGGACTGCAGAGCAGAGACTGGGGAAGTGAAGTCCCTCCCACTGTAAGATCAGGTTCATACCACCTGAGGGACCTGAATATACATCAGTCTATGGGACCTGACAAGATGCACCCCAGAGTCCTGAGGATGTAGCTGTCAAGCCACTCTCCATGATATTTCAAAAGTCATGGCAGTCAGGTGAAGTCCCTGGTAACTGGAAAAGGAAAATATTGTACCCATTTTTAAAAAGGGTAGAAAGGAAGACCCTGGGAACTACTGCCCTGTCAGCCTGTCAGCCTCACCTCTGCCTGGGAAGATCATGTAACAGATTCTACTAGAAGCTGTGCTAAGGCACCTGGAGGACAGGGAGGTGATTTCAGACAGCCAAGGTGGGTAAGTTTTGTCTGACCAACATAGTGGCCTTCTATGATGGAGTGACTACATCAGTGGACAAGGTAAGAGCTACGAATGTCACCTATCTGGACTTCTGTAAGGCCTCTAACATGGTCTCCTACAACATCCTTCCCTCTAAATTGGAGAGATATGGATCTGATGGGTGGACTGTTCGGTGGATGAGGAACTGGTTAGAAGGTCGCATCCAGAGTCTAGTTGTCAATGGTTCAATGTTCAGATGGAGATCAGTAATGAGTAATGTCCCTCAGGGGTCTGTACTGGACCAGTACTATTTAATATCTTCATCTATTAAAAAGACAGCGGGATTGAGTGCACCTTCAGCAATTCTGCTGATCACACCAAGCCATGTAGTACGGTTGACACACCTGAGGGCTGTCATACAAAGGGACCTGGAAAAGCTCAAGAAGTGGGCCTGTATGAACCCATGAGGTCAAGTGCAAGGTCCTGCATCTGGGTCAGGGCAACCCCTGGTATCAATACAGGCTGGGGGATGAAGGCACTGAGAGTAGCCCTGAGGAAAAGGACTTGGGCGTACTAGTGGATGAAAAGCTGGACGTGGGCCGGCAATGTGCACTTGCAACCCAGAAAGCACACCGTACCCTGGGCTGCACCAAAAGAAGAATGGTCAGCAGGCCAAGGGATGTGATTCTGTCCCTGTACTCTGCTCTTGTGAGACCCCACCTGGAGTACTGTGTCCAGCTCTGGAGTCCTCAGCACGAGGAAGACATGGATCTGCTGGAGCGGGTCCAGAGGAGGGCCACAAAAATGATCAGAAGGATGGAACACCTCTCCTATGAAGAAAGGCTGAGAGAATTGGAGTTATTCAGCCTGGAGAAGAGAAGGCTTTGGAGAGACTTTACTGCAGCCTTTCAGTACTTAAAGGGAACCTATGAGAAAGATGGGGACAGAATTTTTAGCAGGACCTGTAGCAACAGGACAAGGAGTTACAGTTTTAAACTAAAAGAGGTTAGATTTAGACTAGATATAAGGAAGAAATCTTTTACAATGAGGGTGGTGAAACACTGGCACAGGTTGCCCAGGCAGGTGGCAGAAGCCTCATCCCTGGAAACATTCAAGGTCAGGTTGGATGGGCCTCTGAGCAACCTGATCTAGTTGAAGATGTCCCTGCTTAAAGCAGGGGGATTGAACTAGATGACCTTTAAAGGTCCCTTCCAACCCAAACCATCCTATGATTCTATGATAAACTATGCAATTCATAAAGGCATGTGTATGTATAGTCTTAAAGATCTTCTGAAGTACTTCTGCAAGATGTCAAATTTGTAAATTGCTATCTCATCCTTGCAGATATTTTTGAGGATATTTAGCTTTATACTAAGTAAATAAATACACTAAAGATAATGGGACCCTTTATTAATTCTATTCACTGTTTGCATATTGTGACATATGTAATTCAATATTTTTTCATAAAAAAATATTACTGCTAATAGATTTTTCTTTTGTATTAGCCTTTCACACACAAGCATTAATTACTCTTTCCAATCTCTGACTGGCTAGTACACTCCTTGCAACCTAAGAAATACACACATTCACCTTTTATTGGCTAGAAACCTGACAAAATGCAGATGCGAGTGAATCTGGAAATGTGCAACAACGTGTACCTGAAAATTCAAGAAGGTAAAGGTATTCAACATGAAAACTGAATACCTGGGCTGTAACTAGCACATCAGCTCTTTCCATAGCATTTCAGACTGTTGTCTTAGATTTCTCTTCCTAAGAAAATCAGAGGTGATAGGATTGCCCAGAATGAGAGAAATAACTGACAGTTCTGTTTATTAGGAAAGTGGAGTGGTTTATTCCATCAGGATGGAAAGAATCTTCTCCAGACTGATTAAAGAAAGCAAGAATTCCCACAGAGTCTAAAACACATTTCAAACCCATTTTCTACGTAATATGTTATGCCCAAAAATAAAGCTACAAAATATTGTGGGCATTAAAAAAAAGAAAAAAAAAGAAATTTCTGATTTTCTGCTAGAGCCTGTTTTAGAGTTATTTAAGATACATAATTCTTATAGTGATCTAAACAGATTTGGAGATGAAAGGATCCCAATGGCCAAATAAGCAAATGTTACACATGACTTGGTAGTCTACAGCACATTTTCAAAACATTTCTAGTAATTTATTGACATTCTTACAAAAAAACTAAGCCATCCTAAAGTCCTAACACAGGAAACTCTGGTTTAAAATTAATTCAGTTACAGAATCACAGAATCACAGAACCACAGAAT
>NW_010308497.1:0-22953 GCF_000700745.2 Antrostomus carolinensis
GTCCCAGTTATATCCACTTCCCCCTTCCAATTTTAAAGATGCATTACAGAACCAGTTTTGTTTGCAGTTAAGACTGCTTTCCCACCAAAAATACCAAGATCTTGTGAACTACGGAGGAGGATTAGTCAAACCTCATGGAATTTTTAAATAGTTCAACACATAGGTCTTTTTGGAGGATATGTCAGATCAGTGAGACATAATGGTTCCTATCCAGTGAGGATGCCCATATAATAAGTGAAGCATGGTGAGCAGTCTGAGAAAATATGTTCTGTTGGACCTATGATGGTTTCTCCAGATGTGCTAGTCCAAGTCCTTTTGTTCTGTGTTGCCAAAGCCAAGCAGATCATGAAGCAAATCAATACACACACCATGACAGCTCAGGGCACTGCTGGCCAATTCACCAGCACTTATGAGCTTGACTTCTATGCTATCCCTGTTGGAATTACCATCAAAAATCGATGACTGAAGTTTCAGAAAGGCTAAAGAGGCATTCCCAGGTGGCAAGGAGAGTGGGTGGACGAGATTTAGTTGCTCAAATGCAAGAGTCAGTATGGTGCTGAATCTTGCCTGGTCTATTCAATTGGTCTGCCTGGCACAGGTGAGACAGTAGTTGTAGCACTGTGTCTGTAGTAGTCTACCACCACCATCAGTGCTGTGCCATCACCACTGCGCCTGTGCTATTGGCTATCTTTGCACAATGCTTCTCAGTGATGACAGAATGTCCGTGTGTTTTCACTCTGCTAGCCTCTCCAGTGAACAGTTGACTGAAAGCATACTTTGTATTTATGTAGGGGTTGTTATGTACAGATTTTTCCAGGACCAATCATATTTTTGCTTCTGGAAAATTTTTCTGCATTTCTTTGATATTTTTTCATCCCTTTACCAGATATCTGGTGTTTCAGTAATCATGCCCTGTTGGATTAATGTCATAGCTGCTGTAGTTCTGACTAGGTTGCAAAACATGCATAATCCCAGGTGTTCTTCACCACATGTTCATGTGTTATGTTAACATGCACAGAGTCTGATACTTCAGGGAAACATTTACTCTGCATGAATGACACAGTTGCTGAGTGCTTGAACAGTTGGTCAGAGACTTTCTCAAAGCATCAGACTTTCTGGCCATTCACTACTCAATGTGTATATACATGTTTCTGTCCAGGAAACCAGGAATAAAAATATATAGGGAATGTAATTTCAGCCAGATTCTCATATTTCACATTTTGCCACTGCTGCAAACAGTATTTGCTAATCACAAAACAACAGCTCTATGCACACAGTTGTGAGAGAAAACCAGTATTCCAAGTTTTCACCTATTTGTAACTGCACCCAAAATATGTTCAGTTTTCTCAAGCAAGACTATGAGAAAAGGTTGGGAAATACTGGGGTATATCAGCTGCTATGTGAAATTCTGAGTAGACAAATAGGGTGATTTTGAAGGAAGTTTAAAAAGGCAGTTTATGAAGTTTTTCTTTTATGTTCAGTTCCATGCTCAATATTCTTATGACTCGGAATGGAACAATGGTTATGACCTGTGACAGATGAATCAATCATTTCTTTCTACCAAAAACCAGAAAATATTTCCTCTTTCTTAAGTAAAAATTCATGGCTGTGCTGGAAAAGAGATTTGTGTTTTCAAAGACCCAATAATGACATGTAGGACACTTAGAAAGCAGGAGAAATTTTTAGACATCAGACTAAGGAACAGGCATCAACCTGAATTCAAGATTGGAGATAGCTGTCCACAAACCAAGGAAGAAGAAAAATCCAGTGGGGGATTGGCAGTTTATAGCCTAGATAAGCAGGACTACTAGGCAACGTTCTTCATACTTTGAGTCTGTCACAATTAGAGGGAAGAGAAATAGGAAAAGTCACAGGCAACTGTAAGTATCCAGCCATCACCACATTCTTCATGGGTACAGAAGAAAATCTCCCTTAAAATGCAGCTGCTGCAAAGGAACAAAGATGTCTACCTATAGCTGACTGCTGCTGAAACCTTAGAACAGTCAAGCTTGTTCATTAAAAGATCTCCAGCTGTCCGCTAAAGAGTATAGGTTTTTTTATAGGCATGCTTTTTTAAGATGAATTGTGGAAAGATTGTTTTGCAAGGCACAGGCAGATGAGGAAGTGCAACTACTTCAGTAGTGAAAAGATGAGTTTAAACATGTTTTGAAAGAAGAATTCAAGTTATCTGAAGATCCTGAAAGAGTATTTAAATCATTGCCCTAGAGACCATGTCACCATGTAAGATTAATACAGTGTTCCTCTGTGTTACAGTCACAATTTTTTTTTGTTATGTTGGCAAGCTGTAGGTTGGGTTATGCTTCTGAAGTGAGTGAGGATTGCGGTGTGTATAGGCACTTATGAAACTGCTCATAATATACCTTCTAAAAGACTTCAGATATTTTGAAAGGTTCAAAGTGTATACAAGTAAAAAACATGTAACTGGTTATTCCTTGTCATTCTTACTTTGCAAATGAAGAAAGATTAAAATTAATCTATTGTGGAAGTTAATTTATGACTTTGTAAGTGATATAAATTATTTGTTTTTGTGGAGTATCATTATTATTTCTGTGTAAAGAAGGCCTAGGAAGTTAGAATTACTTCATCACCCACAGAGTTGAGGCCAGTCGTTTATGATGAGGTTAATGAGACCCCTGAAGAAATTATTAAAGCAATGAAAAAAAAATTGAAAATAGGTACCCAAAATCAGAATGTGGAAGAACAAAATTCATCAAAGTCCTCGTTCATCTTAATTTTAAATGTTTACATTATGGACATGTCCATCTGAAATAGTCAACCAAATTCTCACAATAGTCAAGGAAGAGCAATAGATTCTTTACTGTGTTTCATCTCTCCTAATTTAGACATTTATGGGAAGATAGGGCACCCCAGTCTCTACTGGCAGTATTTTCTGGTCTCCTTTGGCTGTAATGACAGTGCAGGTTCAAAGTTCAGATCTACACACCTACACTGTAGGTATCTGTTTAATGGGATGAATCCCATCCCAAGGTAGTGGAGAACTTGTTTAAATGACTATACAGTGCAGTTTTTTATTACATAGGAATGACAGAATTCTGAACAATAGTGCAATAAGAAAGAGTGATTAAAAAAAATTATTCTCTTCCTAGAAAAATACAGATGAGATGCATTTATATGCTATGATGGTGATGAAACACTATCTGCTAGCAGTAACTGAAGCACAGTTTGCACATGATCTAATAAAGCCAATGTTTTAAATTAGTGGATCTGACTAACTTGAATCCAGTGATTTTGAAAAAGATCTTTGGAGTATTAAGAATGGATCCCTTTCATCTAACTTTGTCCACTTTTACGTATGGAGTTTAAAGTAGTCTAAACTAAAGACACCTTCTGTTGTAAATGGAAAGAGAGAGAGGCATCTGCAAGCTGAAAATAGATGCCCAAGGTATCTGAAAGGAACAGACTTATGAAAGTGTCTAGTTTTCTCCACTGAGTATAGAAAGGACCTAGGTGACTAGCTCAGACTAAACAGCTAGCTTTCAGACAGCTGAATTTAAATTAATATCCTCCTGAATGTTGATTTTCAACAAGCCTTGTGGTACAGGGGAAGTTGCAGGGCTATAAGAAAGGTAATGTGCCAATATTTAAAAAGCCTTAATAAGTTTATAGTCCTGTAAACTGGACACTATTCCCATGTTAAATAGTCACAGATACATACATTATACTACTAGAAGGGATCATTTTATTGATCTAATCTGACTAGCCTTGCTCATACAAACCAGAGACATTGCTTCAATTTATTTCTGTTTGGAATAGAGTATATCTTTTAGAAAAACACTGACTCTTTACTTTAAAAATTCCAGCGATGAAAAATCCACTAGAACCATCATAACTTGTTCCAGTAGTTAAATACCTTCCCCATAAAAACATGTGCACCTTATTTGTAGCCTAAGGTTTGTCTAGTTTTATCTTGTGCAATTACATGTATGATACTGTTGCTTGGTAAACTGAAAAGCCCTGCATAACTTCTGTTCTCATCTACATTCTTATTAAGATCAAATTAATTGTCACATTGTCGTATTTTTAATTAGCTAAGCAAGTGTAATCTCAGATTGAATTTCTATCTTTTAAATTCTTTAATTACATTTGTGTGTCTGTTCTGAATTTTTTTTTTTAACTTCCCTTTTGGACTGAATTTCAACATACTTCAGAACAGAATTCAGTGTTCCAGTAATATCTGTATGAATACTTAAAACAGGTAAAATAACTTCCCTGTTTCTGTGTAAACTCTGTTTGAACATCAGAGATTTTCATTATTCTGTTTGGCCACAGTATTGCCCTCAAAGTTCATATTCAGCCAATTTTCTACTTTGATTTCCATGTCTTTTTGGAAACTGTTCCCCAGGTTAGACCTGCGCATGCTATAATGTTGGCCTTCATGCACAGGAGTGAAAATTGGGTGATATTGCTAATGTAAATCACCAGTGAATTTAGACCTTGTGACATAATTGATTTTTTTTTTTAGGAGATTAAATCAGATTTGAATTTTTGTCAGTACACTTTATAAACATCAGATGAGTAGCTCTCATTTTTGTAAGAATAATTCACAATTTAAAAGCAGCCACAAAATGTATTCAAGCATTTTATTGTTTTAGAGAGGAAAATTTTAAGAGACCAACACGCTGACTCTTCTTGTAATGCCGTTAAAACAAGTACCTGATCAGATAGTGCATAAACATTCTAAAACATTTAGGGAAATCTTCCCAATGAGATAATTTCCAGTATCTCTCAAGAGGATCTCTTGATGTTTGGACTTAAAGTTTGTGCTTGAATTCTGAACTAATTAAATAATAAATAATAAAGGTATATTTTTTTCTATTTATTCATTTATTTCTGTGTACTGTGATGATACTTAAAGCCACCGATCACAGATAAGGAGCTCACTTTGCTAGGCAGTGTTGTATACCTACATAAGAAGACCCCCGAAAACTTTCAATTTAAATGTAGCACACAACAAGGTGGAGGTAAACAAGCAGAAATGAATGGAGTGGTAGAAAAAATATATAAAAATATTTGTATTGATCATATTTGATAGTTCAAGCAAACTAAGATACAAGTAGTGCTAATTCACAACAGCAACTCAAATATCATAAGTAAAACATAAATACCAAATGCCGACTGTAAGGTTTTTGTGAAAACTGAGGAAACAGGACCACTGGATAGTAGCCAGTCACCCGGACTTTAAGGCACTTATACCATATGGGAACCATAACTGATGCTGTTGGCAGCTTTTTTATGTGTGTGTCTGTGCTGAAGGCTACACGAAGTCAGAGTAAATTAGCCTCTGTTGAGCTCTGCATTGTTCTGAGCTGCTTTTATTATCTGAATAAGTTTATTTAAAGATAGCATTGCTGTGCTGCACTACGAACAAGTCCATTTGCTCCTGTTCTTATTCCATTGTACAAATAGAACTAATTCTTTTTGGGCTAAAAGGAACCATTAACTTAATGATTGCGGTACATATCTGAAATGCAGATGAACAGACTTTCCGTTCATATTCTGACATTTTCTAATATTGAAAGTGTCTACCCAACCTACCAGTGCACAGAACTGATCTTTAGCCTTACTCTGTGGTCTGGTTTATTGAATTATTTGCACAACATGGAAGTGCTCTGTTTTCTTAATATTGCAAAATATTAATAGATGCCTTCTAGAATATAAATTGTTTTAGCTTATAGGTACTTCACCAGGGATGCTGAAAACCTAATTTCAAGTGCTTGGTACAATAAGGCAGGCAAAACAGAGACTTGTGCTCCTAAGAGTGGGACTTGATTTGTATATTAATATATTTTTTAATTAATCCATCAGATTTGTTCCTGTGTTCTCATCAGACTATAGCCTCAAGAGATGCATGGGGGTTTTTAAGTTTGTTAAATTTTTTTTTGCAAAGAAGATGTAACATCTATAATATATTTTCTGAATTCTGTGATGAATTAAAAAGAGGTATTTGTGCTTTTTGAGTTCTGTTCTTAACAGTAGAAAGGTTAATCACAAGTAGGCTCTCCCATTCCCTTGTAATAATCTAAGATGTAAAAACAGTTGGTTTAACTGTGATTTATGAAAGTTATTGTGAAATGTAGATTTAATATTTGGAGAGTTCTTTTATACTTTGTTATAATGACTGTAGTAAAAAATACATTTTGTGTATTTTATTGTGCAGAGCTTCCAAAATATTGGTCTTTGTTTGCTAAAGTTGTAAATTCCTACAAGAAGTTTTGGCTAACTATTTTATGTGAAAAGACTTTCATAAGACCATCTTTGTGAAATAAATAGATGTGAATTACATAATATGGAAGACAATTACTACTGAAAACATTCTAAAAAAAGGTTTTGCCACAAACCTTATATATCTGAAGTTTAGAAAATGATATGCAAAAGCACTGGCACCTACTTCTTTAGGAGTATTTGGCTATGGGGTTTGTTGTTTTTTGTGAGGGGCCTTTGGTGAGAACACTGAATATGGAATATAGAGTTTTACATTATTAAGCAAGGTTTAAGATAAGATCTTTATAAATAAATCCAAAATATTTCATATAATATATATGCAATAATATTATCAGGGTACAATAGTACATATTTGCATATTTACATATTTATGTTTTTATTTTAAGTTTAGAATAACCTACTTTTTAACTGTCATGGTTGTCTCTATTCAGGCTCCACAGTTCAAGCTGGAGATACAGTGTGTTTGGCACATACTGCAAGCTGATGCCTGTTGCTTTTTATAAATTAGTTGTTACAGTTCTCGGACATCAAGAAAGAGAGCACTAAATGGCAAAATTTCTGCATGTCTGTGGCTACAGAAAGTATGCTCAGTCCCTTCACCCACAAATGTATTGATCAGATCACACCTGAAAATTTCAAATATAAGGCTCCATCAACTAAGTACAATACTGGCATATTTTGTTTCATTTCAGAAGGATTAATGAAAATTGACAATGTTACACCACTGCAATTTCTATTGTGTTAGCAACTGCCAGGTGTGAACATTGTCCTTACAGTGTCAGCTCCAGGAGGAAGAAACCAGTAAGCCTTTATAACTAACAGAATCTCACCATTCATAAAGGGGTACTTACATGTAACACATTTTGCTTCTGCACCATTGCCAAAGGTAATGAAGTTTGGCTGCAGTGTAGATTAAGCCTCAGACTTTAGATTATTTTTCAAAATTTCACATTACTAAAGTTTATGATACGTAGCAAGTGTTCGGTTAAAATCTGGCTGATCCCAGATGGGAAAAACCAGCAGCTAAGGGGGATCAGCTTATCTTTGCCCAGACTCTGTGCTTCAGGAGACCTCTAATTTAGTAACATTTGGATAGCAAACCTAGAGGCTGGCATAAAGCTCCTCTTGGCACATTTTAAACATCTTTTAGTCTTATAAAAAGAAGCTTGTCCCACTAAGCTGTAGGTTTGTTGGAGCTGTTTAACAGTAGCTGTGCCTTGCAGCTCTTTTAGTGATAAATGAGCCGCTTCAAATAAGTGCAATTGCAGCCAACTGTGCAGAAGGAATCATTAAAAAAAAAATTTAAATAGACATTTTTGAAGCTTAAAAATGCACAAGCAAAATACGTTAAACCAAAATATATGCTGCTCCTTTTAATGGAAAAGATTGCTACTGGCTAAGTCTGCCAGCTTCAATAGGTGTGCCAAAAAGTCAAGGAATCTGGCAGAGTCCACAGATAGCAGTTCCATCTTTCATCTATATTTCTTTTCTGTATTTATCTTGCTTTAGAAAATGCAGAGAATGTCTTTTCCTTCCGAGTTGGCACTATTTCCAAACCACAGAAATACACAAGAGCAGCTTCTCGCAATTGTTTAGCTCCCTGCACCAGTCTTATCCTTGTGACTATGTGAAGTGTTTCTTTCTAATTTGGCAATAATAAGAAAGAAGAATATTAAAATATTTTTATGTTTATGGAATAATATCTCAGCTAAATTGTCAGATATTAAAATTGCTTTTCTTAATTGATGGATGCTGAGCTTAATGAACAAGGACGGAATGCCAGGTAATTATTTTTTGCATTCAGCTGATCAAAAATAGTTTTCTTGTATGTAAGGAGCTTTTCAAAGAAGCTGATCATAAGAAATACCAAGAACAATATACATATATTTATGCACACCTGTGTAAATAGAGGCTGACTTGTCACTCAGGAGTCGTTAATACACGAAATTATGCATTCATTGTTGTCATCTATGAGAACTTTTTTTTCTTCTTCCTATAGAATCAATCACTCAGTTCAAATTGTCTTCAAGCCTAGTTGTTGTCATGTCTTTTATATCACCATTTCAAAGAGCATTCTGTGGTGTCTTTTAAGGAATATGGCACATCTTATTGCTGTCACTTTCAAGGTAAAGATGCAATGTGTGGTTTATGGGATGGGCTCTAGTAGTAATGTTCCTGGTCAGTGTTCTCGACTCTGGCATAAAGTCTAAAGACCTGACAAGGCTGCCAGGGGGCATGAAGCTGATGAGACTTCTGTCATGACTTGAACGAGGGCAGGATCGCAATTGTGATTGTATAACTATCAATTGTATGCGTCATGACTTGAACGAGGGCAGGATCATGTTATGAATGCAATTGTGATTGTATAACTATCAATTGTATGTAAAAACTAAAATGTATCTTCTCCTAGACTATGAGTCCATACATTAAATTTTATTGGAAATTTTATTTTATTTAATTTTGCATTGATTTCCAAGGATGATAATTGGCTGTATTTACAAGCTGCTAATCAGTACAGGATTTCTTGAAACAGTCTATGATAGTTTTTAATCTCTGGAAGTTTTGAAGAAAAAATGTCAAAGTAAAAGAATACTGGTCAGCCA
The DNA here is from genome assembly GCF_000700745.2 of Antrostomus carolinensis. Taxonomy (NCBI): domain Eukaryota; kingdom Metazoa; phylum Chordata; class Aves; order Caprimulgiformes; family Caprimulgidae; genus Antrostomus; species Antrostomus carolinensis. The sequence goes on from NW_010308497.1 coordinate 8,868, forward strand.
AAGGAACCACTGCAAATTATACATAATCTTCAGAGATGGGGAACCTGGAAAGCTAGACAGAAAATGAATTTAGGTTGTATTTAATCTATTCATTGCATTTGTGTTGAAGATAAAGATAAAAATTAAAAAAGCCTCTCCATGACATTGGATTTGGAAAGCAGGCATTCATAAAGGTGCTTTCATACTGCCATACAGACATGACAGTCCCAAATGCTGGAATCAGGCTAACATGCATAAATTAGGGTTCTGTGGCAATATAGAAAAATTAAAAATCTCCAGAAGGTATTTGGAGCACCTAAAATCAGAATTGGTCCTTCACCAGTTCCTGTATATTGTTAGGAAGAAATTCTTTCCTGTGAGGGTGCTGAGACACTGGAACAGGTTGCCCAGAGAAGGTGTGGATGCCCCCTCCCTGGAAGTGTTTAAGGCCAGGCTGGATGAGGCTTTGAGCAACCTGGTCTAGTGGAAGGTGTCCCTGCTGATGGCAGGGGGGTTGGAACTAGATGATCTTTAAGGTCCCTTTCAACCCAAACCATTCTATGATTCTCTGATTGCTTATCTTAACCACAGGTATGTGGGATTAATCCAGGTTTACCTGCTCTTTTTATCCTGTACATTGTATCTGTGCAATCTGCACAAATCTAACAGCCATTAGACTGGATTAGCTCCTTCGCAGAATTCCAGAAAGATAATTGCTGGGCTCCAGAGGAGTTATAGGCTAATAGAGTCTGTATATATCTAAAGAAGGTCTGTCATACTGTACTGGATTTGCTGCACATTCACTGTATAGAGAATATTTTATTAGTCTTTTACTTCTCAAAGTGTCATCTCATGATGTCTTCTCATCAGTTTTATGGTCTATTCATGTGCAATGATCTTATTTCAAAGCAATAAATTGACCACACTTGGATTTTAAGAGAGCATTCAACAGCACTCTTCACCAAAAACTCTTAACAAAGTTAAACTGCTATGTAATGAGAAGGCAAAGTCCTAGAAAGGATAAGTAACTGATTAAAAATGAGGGGTCAAAGTGAAAGAATTAGGACAAAGTTTTGCAGCCAAAGGATCTTGCCATTCAGTCTTTCATAAATGATAATGGGAAGGGTGATGAATGGTGAGGTTGCAAACTTTGCTGACAATACTAAGTTCTTCATGGTAGTAGAGACAAGAGCCAGTTGCAAACTGCAGTTCACAATGCTGAGCCATGGAGGTCAAATCACAGGATGCTACAGCTCAGCACAAAGTTTTTATCTGTCATGAAAGCACTGGATTTACTACACTGGCCAGTGTTGCACTACATGTGCAGCAGATGCAAAGAAATTGCCAGTAACTATCTGAAATATTTGTTAGAACTGAAAAGATGTCCATATGTTTGGGCAAGGCAATAAAGTCTTTGCAAACAATTTGGAGAGAAAAATTGTCAATGTAACATACAGCTGAGGACACCCTGAATCCCTGACTTCGATCTTGGGTCTGTTTCTGATTGATCAAGCTGGTTTTGTTACTTTTTCTGCTCTTTGTCTCATAATCCAAGAATTGTCATAAAATTTGCAGTTAAGTGTAAGAGTTATTTATCTTTAAAGTTGGGTTGACTTCCTGGGGAGTGGAGGGGGAAAATTATATTCTGTTTAATTCTTCAGCAACACAAATGCATACAAGGGAATTGTATTTTGAGAAACCACTCTTTGATGAATGCCAATATTCTGCATGCAAAGGTTATGCTACTATTCAGGAAAGGATGTTAAGTTCCTTAATTTTATCAGGATTCAAGCATGTGATGCAGTATTTTCATGAAAAAGTAGCCTCTTTGAGTTGGGAACTGAAGGATGAAAAAAGATGAATTTTTTCTTTCTATATTGTAGCATAGAGTTGCATGATTTTAGGAAATTAACTTTCACATTTTCCCCTGCACGCTTTAACTAGCTTTAGCAGAGCTTTTATACTTGTGCTGTAACCTCCGCTTGCCCAAGCATTACTCTAACTTTCTTTTTATAAAACTAAAAAAATCCAAGCAAATTAATAAGCCAAAAACGTCCCCAAAACTTGAAGCTTGGGATTAAAGCTGAAGAATACTCAATAAAAAAGTTGAAGAATGGACTTTTGCTCTAATAAAGTTTTAAATTTAACTATTAGTGAATTTTTCATTCCCTACTTCATAGTTACATCATTAGGGCAGGGGGAAGGAAGTAGATCAAGGCCTGTAGTATTTCCTTGCTAACATAAACAAGTCAGTCAGGCAGGTATTATTGTTTCCTTTCAGGCTATGCAGTGTCTTTAAAAATCTCTGATCTCACAAAGCTTCCATCAGCCACTCGAGCAGTCTGTGGCCAGAGTGAGTCCTTGAGTGGTTTTGGGGAGATGTTTTATTTATTTTTTTAAAAATATCTGCCTAACTCCACTCTAGAGAACTATATGCAAATCACAAATACATTGTTTGAATATGACCTGAATGGAGCGCTAATTCAAGCTACCCCATATGTTTTAATCACCAAAAAACCAAAGCATTTATATGTCACAATAAGTGTGCACGGTAATGTTTTTCCACACTAGTAAATGTGTTTTTATGATCAATATGTTACACTCTGTTCATAAAGTAATACTCAAGTGACTTGGAAATTTGGGTTGATTATAGGAAGTTGCCTGTTTAGTATAAAATAATTTATTCCTTATGTTTTTCTCTAGTAACAAAAAAGCAGTTTGACAATCTTGAAAAGTAACTTCTACTCTGTGTTTATTGTTGGTTTCATTTTTTTCTGATATCATACATTTAACTATCTGATATCATTCATTTAACTATCTAATATCATACATTTAAATCTGCAGATATAAATGAATATGTGGACTATAGACAGACCCTTGCCCATGAACAAACTCAGTTCATTTCTTGCATTAACAGAGTTTCATATTTGTATGAATAAAGCTGAGCTATGTTCATACCACCTGTACATTTATTTATGCTGTGTTCTAATTGAATATTTTCTAGTACTTTTACTAGTCCAAAAGCAGTCTGTAAGTTGAACAATACCACTTATCTTCCAGTTTATGTAAATGTACACACTGTTGCCACCCAAACGTCTAAAAACATGAAATGGTAAATCAGTCTTCTTGCACACTACCAAAATAACCCAGCTTTAAAATACCCTGTCTTGTTATTTGAAATAAATGTATTGTTCTACAGTGAGAACACCCTGCTTTTATCCCAAGACTTTGATATGGAAGGTTTACTAGCAAAAGCACCCCACTGGTTTAGATTATAATCATAGAATCATAGAATGGTTTGGGTTGGGTGGGACCTTAAAGACCGTCTAGTTCAAAGACAGACTAGTTACAGTGTGCTTCAGGAGTATCAGACAAACTATAGAAAAAAAACCGCACTGTTTTCAGGGTGTTGCTGAGAAGTCAAGCAGAACCCTTCACTATATGAGGGTTAATGGACAGCTTAGACCTCCTTCCTTTTCCCTGACTTGCTGCTGATAGTTTATTTGCAACTGCCCCCTCTTAACATTCATGTAATCTTCATATGACTGCTAGAGAGAGCCAGACGGACAAAATGGCAGTATTCATATTGATAGTAAAGTTAACAAATTTGGAAAACCAAAACTGAATTAGCAATTCTTTTTCAATTTCTTATACTACCTCCTCAGTAATATTTGGGAAGGAAAGGCAAGGTAAAAGTCATGCTCCCATAAAATGAAAAAAAAAAAAAAAAAAAAACTCTTTAGGACCGAGGATGCAAGAATAGAGGGCTGTGAAAGATTGATCAGGCTAGCAGCAATATTAGGGGAAGATAGTCCCCAGCATGTTGCTGAGCCAAACTGAATTATGAAAGGAGGGGAACATCTATGACATAAGTTTACTGTTTGGAATGTCCATTACATGTAGTAAGTAAGCAGGCTCCTGTTTTAATCTTAATAAAATGAATTTCCAGTAAATTGAAAAAAGCTTTTTTAAAAAGTCACTCTATGGAGATTATGAAAAAGTTCTTTATTCTCTCTATCCCACCAGAAGCCTTTTATATGTTAATCTTCTCTTGAAAACTACAATGAAATAAAAATAACATAGAGAAAGTGATTCAAATAAAAATATGCTGTAAGACCCTGGGCTTCATCACTTCTGGATTATCAGATCTGCCTATTGCTTTTTGTGGGATGAATTTCATATCACATAAGACTCTCTGTACATTGGAATGTTCATGATGATTGAATTCTTTCTTAATATTGCACCAAACTTCTTACAGCTGAAAGCAGATTCAAACTATCTGTCTTTAAGGACTCCAATTGGTTACACATAATCATATCTTTTAAACAAAGATTAGAAATAATTTTTATTACTAGTTTTATTTAGCTACATAACCTTTGCGTGCTATGTTTATATTTAGTTAGACTTACATCTGAAATTGTTGGAACTATCCCCCTGAAGTCCGGTAAGTAACAACCTGAAATGGGAAAACCTTTAAACTTAGTATATTTTAAAGTGGACTGCAAATTTACAGTTTGTAAACTATTTCACATTTCACCATTTAGTATTTTGTTCACTTCTTGTCACTGATATTCAGAATTCTCTGTCCATTTATTATGTTTTTGCACAGAAGGGAGGCATCCTTTTGTAAATAATTATATAACAAATAGACAATTAATACAGATGAGGCGGAGAGAGAGCTGTAGAGTTTATTCATGTTTTGTAGATATAAAAAAACTTGCAGGTATGTATGTGTACTTCAAGTGTGTACTGTATTATTCCCTTTAAGCATCCAGGTTGTATGTATCTCTCCAAAGTGATGCAATACAACATTTAACCTTACTGGAGAGTATGAGAACTATATTCTTATTTTGTATTCTATTAGTGTGTGCTCAAGAGGATTTATTTTCTAGAGCACTGTCCCCATTGTAGTAGACACAATTCAGATGTGTTGGAGAAATGTGATCCTTGTCCCAAATTCCTTTTCATGTATTTATAATACAGGAGATAAACTAAACAAAATAAATAGAAAAAAAAAAAGGACAGGTAGCAGGTAGGAAAAACAAAAAATGAAGCTGTACCCAGAAGGATTTTAAACTTCAACTCTATCCTGGCATAAAATATGTTGAAGTTGACTGAAGCTATGTATTCTAAAGAAATACTAAACACCTCATGGTAGAGTACCAGTAATCAGGTGTTCAAAATTCTTCACTGAATCTGTCAAGCCCTAGTCTCCTTTCTCCCTTGCTTCCCAGCATTTTGTGGGGTGCAGCTTACCAACAACTGTTTTGTCACAGGAGTCACATAAGAAAAAGTAACAGCTTGCAGAGTACAAATCACCTGTCATAAGTCCTGAGATAGGTAAAAAGGTTTAATACCTGGAAATGCACCACAAATTGCAGACAAGCTTGTTTTCATCATAACGTGTCCTGCACTTGTTTGCAGAAAGCGTTCAGGTTTGCCTGGCACTGTACTCTTTCTCTGGTTTTCTGAGGCAGGAGGGGAAAGGTGAGAAAGAAGAAAAATCTCCTGCCCAGAACTGCAGGTGTACCTTAGACCAAGCTGCGTCCTTTGGACCTCCTCATCCTCCCAAGCCATGCTTGAGTGACTCACAAAGTTTGTTAACCTTTTTCCATGGCTGACAGAATGGAGATGTGTTTCATGAGAGAAAGAAGAGGAAAAACAGGAAAAAGAGGAAAGGAAAAGAAGCCAGATGTGATTTTCCTAGGATTTCTCCCACCCCAGCCAGACCTGTTACATACATCAGTTCCCACCTCTTGTTACATTGAGAGTGAGTGAACGAGGCTACATCCGGGGCTGCTCTGACTTTAGTCCCAGAGAGAAGAGACCTTATACAACAGGGAATCAGCACAGTAAGTGTCTGCCCTGCCCATCTTTTGCATTTACTGGAATTTCTTGGTACTGGATTTTGTACGTCTGTTAGCTTAGTGTGTTCCCTGCCACAGGACTTCATGTCTGAAATCTATTCTCTTTGTGCTGCCTGAGAAAAACAAAATTAACAGAAAACACTCCAGAATTTACACGAGCATCTTCTTCTTAGGAGGCTGTGCATAGTACATGTTATGTTACCCTTTCACTCAGCTGAAAGAGGAAATCAGGAAATTGGCCTGAATTTTAGTTTAGAAACAGTGACTTAGCTTCACCTTCATTATGCTTTGATTGTGAAGTATGTTTTATTATTTATAATTTAATTTTATAAGAAGTATTTTCAGAGGAATATGTGTAATATAACACTCAAACTAAGTGCTTTAATATTTTCCAGTGTGCAATATAGTGTTGAAAGTTAGCAAAATGCTGGCTGGATCTAGATTGATACTTTCTTGGATAAGCTTCTACCATATGCTTTTATTTAAAGTCCTTTTTTTTCTTTTAGGTTAGATTTATAAAAAGCATGTGAAAAAATGTCTTCTTTGGAAGTGTTACGCAATTAGAAAATCACAGTGATAGAAATTTAACATCCTTTAGGAAATGTTGCATGTAAAAGAAGTCTGTTATAAAACCTAATTTATTTTTTTTTTAAAAAAAGTCAAGTCCTACCACCAACTGGAAATGCTATGTCAATCTACAAGATGTCATCACCAGCACAGGAAATAGAATCAGCAGTTATAGTGAAGTAAATATCTTTAGTTCCAGGAATTTTAAGCTTTATTTGAACTCTGACTAACTTCCCATTATAGATACAAATCTTGTTGAAGGAGTTTGTCCATATTTCCTTCTGATTAGGTAAAATTTCCTTCTGATTAGGTTTTACAGAAAACCTAAAGAAGCCAGAAAAAAAAGATGACATTAAATATTATTTTTATAGTTATTCTTTATTCATTATTTGCATTCATGTTCACAGTACTCCTGAGTATTGAATACGCTGATCTTTTATCTTTTTTGTATGAGCAAGGGAACCTCTTTCCAGCAGCATTGTTCTTTACACTGTTTTGGAAAACTTGTTGTAGACACATGATATGAATAACCCCTTTATTTAAACATTAATACATGCAAAACTGTATTCTTTCTGAAAACATCACTTCCTGTGCTTCCTGCTTTCCACCTCTGAGTCTGGAATCTGCAATGACTGGGAGTAAAGGAAAGGAAGTACTTACAAATTGTTGTAACTAGTACATGGAGCATCACTACAATCTGGTATGTTGTCATGTTCAGGGTTTATTGGTACAAAACTTGTCTACCTTTTTTATGCTTTAAAAATCCCCTTGCACTGTTTCTTCTGTAGAAGTAAAAAGTTCTAGAAAGACATCTTCATAGAAAAGAGAATTAGTAGCCCGTTTTTATTATTTACTCATCCAGGGATCCATACCCATTTTGAAATTACACCTTTGCAAGTTATTATGTTGATGCTTGTGTTACCTTGTTTGTAATAATAGTTTTTCACTTGGGATTTTTTTTGTGATGGTAGAGATTCTATGTGGAAGGATGCTGTGCTTTTCAGACAGTGAAAGGTGGCATCATTCATGATGCATGACTATGCAAGCAAATATTTTGGCTTAGAATCATAGAATCATTTAGGTTGGAAAAAGCCTTTAAGATCATCTTATCCCCTTACCTCTTACTACTGCCCTAAGAAACAAAAGATTTTCTGGTTTTGTTACACCTTTGGTATGCCAGAGAATGTAAGACCCAACAATGAGAATTTGCTAAGCATGTCTTAGAGCAGCAATCCTTCCTCTTAGTCTGGGACAGTACAGACTGGTCAGCCTCACATTGGTCGCTAGGGAAATTGTGGAGGCAGTCCTCTTGAAACACATTTCTGGGCACAAGAAGGAAAAGATTATTTGGAACAGTCAACAGATTTACCAAAGGCAAACCTGATTGCTTTCCAGGTGTCTAAGTTTGTAGATGAGAGGAGAGCAGTAGATGTCATTTACCTTGGCTTTAGCAAGGTTTTCAACACTGTTTCCCACAGCATGCTTCTGTCCAAGTTACGATGTATTTAGTCTAGATGTGTGAAAAACCAAATGAATTAAAAACTGGTTGGATGATCCAGCTCTGAGGGTAGTAGTTAATGGGTTGAACTCTGCCTGGAGGCTGGTGACAAGGAGAGTGCTGAAGGGCTCTCTCTGTTGGCACCCATCCCATTTAGCATGTTTGTCAATGACCTGCGGAAGGCAATGGACTACTTGCTCATGAAGTTTGCAATGACACCAAATCACCAGTTGGGGCAGGAGGGACCGTTTTGGTACAGTCAAAAGAACGGCTGACATTCAGAGATACCTAGGCAGGGCTGGAGCAGGCCAACAGGAACACTGAAATTCAGCAAGGACAGATGCAAAGTCCTGCAACTGAGAAGGACTTGCACCTGCCCTTTCCCTTTTAGTGATACAGGCTAGGGACTAACTGGATGAGGAGCAGTTTTACTGAAAGGGCATGGGGATTTTGGTAGACAGCAAGCAGAACATTAGCCAGCAGTATGTCCTGACAGCAAAGAAAACACAGTTCTGGGCTGTATGAGCAGGAAAACAGCCAGGAGATTGACAGAAGTGATTGTTTCCCTTAGTACTCGTTAGACCACACCTAGAATACTGCACCCAGCTTTTCCCTCTAGTACAGGAAAGACATGGCTAAACCATAACAGGTTCAGCAGAGGACCACCAGGATTGTCAAGAGCTTGCCCTGTGAGGAGAAACTAAGGAAACTGAGCTTTTTCAGCCTGGAGAAAGGAAGGCTTCAAGCAGACTTAATAGCAGCCTCCCAGTACTCACGAAGAGATCAGTCATCAAAAAGATGGAGCTAGGCTTTCCACGGTGCATGGCAAGAGGGTGAGAGAGAGCAAGCATAAACTGAAACAAGAGTAACAGAATCCAGTGAAAACCTTTTTGTCCATGAGGACAAACACTACAATAGGTTGCCCAAAGAGGCTGTGCTATCTCCACCCTTGGAGGTTTTCAAGATCAGGCTGGATAAAACTGTGAGCAGCCTGGTCTAACCTTGTAGCTGACTGTGCTTTGAGCATGACATTGGACTAGAGACCTCCTGGGATCATTTCCATTCTGAGTTATTTATGATTGTGCAATCCTAATATAGTATCACAATTCTGTGCTATTTTAAAGCTGGTATAGTAATAGCAAAATCTTCTTAATTGTTCTGAATATTTAAATTATTTGGCTGTGCAGTGCTCTTGCTTTTGGAACCCAGAAATGATACATATGCTCTGTACTTTCTCCAAACAGCTTGTATTTGTGCTTATTTGCTGGTATGACGTGCTAACTGTGCAAAAAATTTTGGACACTCGCCTTAGAATATAGATACCTGCCAACAGAAAATGAAGGCTACATACTGCTGCGAATGCTTTCTCTGTCTATGGAAAGTGGCTCTTATGTGCCAGAAAGAAGCGTTTGTACCACATGCTTTTTTACTGCTTCTCACATCTGTTAACGTTTACATGTGTCAGAAAACAATACCTGAACAGTAAAGGGAAGGGATACGTGAAGTTCAAGGGCATTGCAACAAGAAAAAGGACATGCTATATTGCATTGGAATAAAGAAAGATTTCTTGGACTTGTCAAATACATCTAATATTTGGGTATGGTCTGTGTATATTATGTGTGAATACATTTCTGTACCTGAATTGGATGACTCAAATTGCCAGTAAATTGAACTGAACGCATGAAAGGGTCAAGGAGTGGCAGTCAGGAAGTGAAAGAATTGTAACTTTCTTGGTACATACAAAAAGAATAAAATTTTATTTTACCTAAGGCAAGATTTATATCAAAATCTTCAAAATTAGATTCTAAATATGGAATTAGCTACTTATGTTGAAATATTTTGCGTTTTCGATAATCTTCTCTTCAGCTGTCTCTTTGTCAGCACAAAAGGAGTAGGTTGACTGACAAATGCTGCTGTATATCCTCAGTCCTCAGAGGCAGCTACTGTATTAGACTATTTCCAATAATATTTATTTGAAGTTGTGTTGTGAAAATCCTGAGACACAGTGTAGTGCAGGACTTTGTATGACATGGCAGTTCTTATGGATCTTACCACTGGCAAGTGATTTAGAAGAACAATGAATTAGAGGGGAACTGATCCTCAATCCCCTGGATTCAGAGGAAAAAAAAAATATCAGTATTTGATACCTTTATAAAAATTGCTGTTTGCAGTGGTTGCATTCATACCACTAATTCTTTGGAGATCTATTTGGGTGTTTTTAACTAGTGTCATATCATAGGCTGTTCTTTCATACCTAATCCTGATGTTCCAAAATGCACCTGCAATGAAGAGCACAGATCCTCCCCTACAGCCATTGTCATTGCTTAATACCCAGCTCTGCACAGGAAGTGACAGAAAAATATCTGTTTTCCTAAGTTTTCTGAGCCTAGAAAGAAATGTTGGCTAAAAGAAATAAATAGCCTTGAACTGAGTCCTATCTAACTTATTCATAATAAAGGCAAAGGTCTATTTTTACTTTTTGCTGTATTTCTACTGGGTAATGTGTCTCCAAACCATTATTTTTGTGATGAACTTCTGCTCTTACAAACTGATAACAAGTCTTATGCTGAAATTATTATGAAAGTTTGAGATCCACACTCACTACGCTGAAAAAGCCTTCCACTAGGTCTGTGAAGATGCAGTGAATAATCACATAAAGCATATAGTCTCCTTGCCCCCCAGTTTGAAATTTAATGGCTTTACCAAAACCACCATATGAACAGTATGTGCATAAATATTTTTGATTTTGAGTCTGGGATGTGAAGGATCTATACCAGTTTTCCTTTGTAAGTTATACAAGAAAGTTGTGAGGTACCCAAAGTAACGCTTTATAGTTTAAGCTGATGAGAAATCAACTGGTGGAAATTAGCAAGGAAAAAAGATCTTAATGCAGTGATATTTTTTAAGAAAAAAAAAATAATAAGTTAAGCATCTGGTAGGACTTGCATTCTGGCCTTTGTGCTTTGTAGAGCAGCTTTATCACTACACAGAGCTGAAGTCAGTGGTGAAACTTCCACTGACTTCTCTGGTTGCTGCCCCTGGCACAACATTTGCATGCAGATGAAGTATAAGCATATAAAGCTTTCTCATATTATATATTCTCATGTCATTTCAACTCTGGCATATCCTGTGTCCACACATTAATAATTCTTATTGAGCTATTTGTACATAAACATCTGATTACATTAATGGAAATTGTAGGAAGAATTGTTAGAAAAAAATGTAATTGATGTTTAATTCACGTAATACTCTTTTTGACAACATTCAGATCCATCACAGGCACCGTCACAAGTTGCATGTAGAGGTCAAAGGGTGAAAGGTGACTGGCAAGATGCTTGTTTTGTACATTTGGCTAACGCAAATACTTCCTCAAGTATAAAATGCTTTGATCTCTATAAGCAAATGCCATATGTATGCAGCTGTGGCCCATGCCTCACGATTGCTGGAAGGTTAGAAAAAGGTAGCATACGAATTTTATGTCTGCATTCAATTTATGCTTTTATATTTAGCAGTTCATAATTTTGTGTAATATTTTAGCTGTATGAAAAATATGCACCGGAGTTGAGTGATAACAGATTTCTCTGCGGTTTGACTGAACATTGTTTGGGTGAACACAGAATCCTAAGTATTGCAGACTGAAAATACAGGTTTTAATTAGAGCTGTCTGAGCTTCAAAATACCTGAACGCACATTAAGCTTGGCAGATTTTCAGAAATCTGAGGATTATGTGGAACTGATTTAAACTCAGCGAGAGTCTTCTGTTTTCCAGCATATATTGCATTTGCAGTTGCATCACTGACTTGCAACACACTGAGGAAGTGAGATCCAAAACCATTATTAATGCTTTTCTGATATGTAAAAATGTTTTATCATGAAGGCCTGTCTTATGTCATACTTGTGTTGAACAGTAACTTACTCCAAGGGAATTTCCACTGAAAAAAACTGAATGATTTCCAGAGTAAAGGATCTACTTCACATGACTGAAAAGCTGAATCAGCTCCAAAAATTTGGCGCCTTTCTTGAGCTTTTCTTTTTACTTTTACATGCAAATGTTTAAAAGTAATGTGCCCAGATCTGTATCCCTCAAGCAGTTTAACCTGAGTGGTTTGCTGTGACAATAAAGAAATCTGCTGCAGTCAATGGGACATGAGGGTCCATTCACATGGATCCAGTTTCACAATCAAGGCCAAAAAAAAAAAAAAAAAAGTATGGCTTTATTTATTAAAAATCTTGAGCACGTACAAATGTCAGAGTGTACCTGGGGGGGAAACCGTGATTTGAATTAAAGCATGTACAATTTCTGCTTGCAAGAAAAAATCCATGTCACAACCAATAGACAGGTGTGATACAGTAAACAGAAAATCAGATGTGAAAATATCAAATTACAAGTACAAATATGATAAAATATAAAGTGATGTGCTCTATGTGTATGTTAACATATACATGTATATGAAAGTATACATATATAAGTATGCATACATACATATATAACACAGTGTTGTTAATAAAATTTTTCGTATTTTATTTCTGATGTGTGTGGGTAAAATAATGCAATTGTTCTAGATATTATTTGAATAATATTTAAATAATAGCATACTTATTTGCTTTTCTTATGCTGTTTCTCTTTTGTTTTTTGCTAGCTCCTACTGGCTATGGTAGGCTCCACAGATGAAACTCTGCAGGAGGCAGCAGCCGGTTGCATAGCAAACATTCGCAGACTGGCTCTAGCAACAGAAAAAGCAAAGTATGGCTGATGCTTTAGCAGCTTTTACCAACATACTTGGTTTGCAATACAGCTACATTTAAATACATGATTACTGCTTCTTGCATTTGTATTTCATAGCAGAGCTCATTTATATGAGGATAATTTAATAAATCTGTGGAAAATTATGTTTGTTTTTACATTATTGGGTTGTCACATCTAGGTTTTATTAAACATTCACACCTACTTTTGTGCGTCTTGTAGTATTACACCTTTCAAAAGACTATCAGTTAAGATATGGCACAGACTTTTTCTAAAATTAATACACTCGTATTTGAAATTCATTGTAGATATAAATGGTTTTCCGTATCTGTGGCATTACAAATTTTCCTTCTCTAAGTGTGTGGTTGTGCAGTGATTTATGAATGTCTTGAACAATTCCCTTCGTGCTAAACTTGTCCAATCATCCTGTCATTATGTTTTTGCCTGTTTGATCACTTGCTATTCACAGGAGAGGACAAAATACAGATACATCAATCTCACATCTGGTGTTATATAAGGACTGCAAACAGCTGTAGCAGTAGACATCACTCCAAATTTCCTGTTTCTACCAACACCAAACAAAATAGCGCTTAATTTTATAAGTAGCTGGTGAAATGTGTTTTAATTAACATGTGTTTAACTCAAATTTAAGTTTACCAGCTGTAAATAAAAAGTGGAGAATTTCATTTACACGTTGTCTTATTGTGGGTTTTTTTTGTTTTTAAACTGAGGACATTGTTTTGATGTAGTTACTTTATATTTCTACATAAAACTATATTCATAATTAGAGTTGCTTTCAATAACCACATAAACAATGATTGATATTATAGGTTACAGACCAACTGTATGCACCATACTCAACAAATAATACTAAAGCATTTCCTTGACAGCAGTAATGTCTTGATTACCAGCACAGACTGCTGACAAAACTGAAAAAAACCCCAAGTGTTTAAATAACTTGTGTTTGTCGAGTACTCACTTCTGAATTATTTTTTTTACTTCCCTTAATAATTAACAATTTTCTTGTTTTGGAAGCAGTTTGTAATTTCATTATTTTTCTTCTAACTAGCACGGCTACTCAAGGCAACTGGTGTTATTATTGCTAACAGAAGCTTCTAAGGAAGACATAATACAAATCCAACTTAAATGTGTTTTCTCTGAAGCAGATATGAAGGCTCATTTAAAATTTCATTTCAGAATGATGTGATTCTGAAAAAGGAGGATTGCATTTGACTCTTGGGGAATGTATAGAGAGTATTTTAAAAGAAAGAAACTGTGGACAGGTGCTGACAGTGTGAAGATCAAAAATATTAATGCAAGTAGTATTTTTTTGATAATGTAAACACCAACATAGTCATGGGGTTTTCACAAGTTTCATCAGCAAACAGTGACCAAGCAAAAAGAACCTCCCTGGCCTGGTGCAGCCCTCAG
>NW_010308498.1:0-7963 GCF_000700745.2 Antrostomus carolinensis
CGCCCCGGGCGTGGGGGGCTCCCCGGCAGCAGCTTTCCCTGACGGGAGCCGGCGGGGATGGGTCACTTCGTCTTTTAAAATGTGTTTGTGAAGCGGTTTTCAGGTTGGTGCCTCGCTGTTGCCGTGGGCTGGCCTCTCCCCTTTCTGAACGCCGCTTTCCCATCGGTTTGGCGAGGAGGGTGTTTGTAAAACAGCTCTGGCGTGGGAAACTGATGTCAGGGTGGAAACGATGAGTCTGTTAAACTCACAGTCTTACTTGTACCTGGTTTTTAATAGAACAGTGGAATTAGCAACGTCTTCTCCACTTGAACCAGGTTCTTGGCACATAAGCTGTAGTGGTTATAAGAGTCTATATGTAATAGTATATATTATATCCTAACATATAATAGTGAGTGAGGATTTTTTTTATATTTAAAACACCTTGAAACTGTCCTGCCCGTTCCATCTTGTTTTCTGCTGTATTTGCTGAGTATTTCTATTATCTCCAGTGTAATTCCCTATGCTCTTTTTGTCCGTTGTTTTCATACAGTGTTCATCATTGCGGTGTTTGAACATGTACATCACATTCCTAAAGCAAAACAGGTCGGGATATGACACACCTACCCAGAAATGCAGGAAAGCAGGGTTAGGACTTGCAGCCCCTCTTGTCAGCAGTGTTAGAATAGCACAGGATGAAAGTGTTTTCTTATTTCTTCTCAGGTTTTTCAACAACACTTCCAGTAATGTTATGGATAAGAAAATGGCTTACAAACCTGTGGAAAGACCGACTTTCTTTGAAATATTTAAGGCACAGTGCAGTGAATCAGGTACAGCTTCTCTGCAGTAAATAATTTGTATTAGAGTTGCTTTCTGGACATTGTTATTTTATACACTTCTGTTATACACTCACTATATGTTCCCTAGGAAAGCATTATGCAACTTGTTAGCTGCTCTTCTTGCCCCAAATCTGTATTTACTAATATCTACTTTTTTATATCTTTTTCTAAATATTTATTTGTAGGTTTTTTTCATAATGTATGCTCAGTTACTTTTTTCTAATTGCTTTTTTAACTGTGGCCTCATTATCTACCCACATGCAGGCCATGTTTAGTCTATTGCCAAATGCACCTGTCATAGTATGGTTTGTTAATGTTAAAAGGAACCTGTTTAACTTGCTAGTCTGAATAAAATAAGAGATAAAATAAAAGCCAGAAGTATAATTTTAAGCAAACTGGATATTTACCTGCTCTTTGATTATTTTTTTTAATTGTCTGAGAATTTGCCTAGGCATTCTTTTATGCTTTATGGGTATCACAGTTCAAAGCTATCTAGAAACAAACAGAAGTATGACAAGAGAAGGAGCAATGCGATTTGCTGCTAGCATTTAAATGCCTAATTCTTTTCACATTAGTTTTGTATTAATTTCCAACTAATTACGGTCTTCTCTGAGGTGTATCGTATATAGAATGAAGATTTCAATTTTGTGTCCTGGTTTAATAACATCTGAACTCATACTTGTTAACATATGTTATTTGCATGGCTTTTGGCAGGTTTTTTCCTTTTTTTTTTCTAATGTGTTTTTTGGTATTTTTTTTTCTTGATAGACTTGGGGCCTATCAGTCTCAACTGGTTTGAAGAACTCACTGCAGAAGCACCCCCGTACGAGCCTAAATTGTTAGGAGAACTTGATGGTCCTTCTAGCTGGCTTGATCAAACATCTTTTAAAACACCAAAGGCAAAACTGTCTACATACAGCCAGCTGGCATCAACTCCGCTGATTTTTAAAGAACAAAATATAATATTGCCACATGATTCTTCTCCTGGACAAGAACTGGATCAGAAAAAAATAGGAGCAAGTGAGTAATTTATTTTTTTTTTAAGTGGTGCTTAAAGGCTGCTTGTGCCCTCCAGAAGCAAGAGACTTTTTTTTTTTACCTTTTGTTGTGGTAGCTGATGATTATTGATGTAAGAAATGGTGTGAATAAAAAGCTTATCTTAGTGGGCTTCTGAAGACCACCTAAAAAAAATGCAGAATTAATCTTAATGAATTCAGCCTTGCAATAAACTGCTAATGTATACACAAAATTCTCTGTAGAAAAGATATTGTTGTGGTCCTAATACTCTAAATACTTTTAATATAGGAGATATGAACTTATTAGTGTGACCTAGTGTGACTCTGACTGAGAATCAGAGTGATTTTTTTTTATCAAACTTTTGTTTTATCCAAAATCTCTGAAAATCTTTTCAAGAGGTGTTTATCATGCTCAAGTATGAGGCGATCTGTAGGGCACTCCTTAACCTTTCTGAGACGGATTTAGAAGCATTAAGCTCTTTGAGTTAGTAAAAATGTAAGTTCTGGAAATAAGTTACACTTTTCCTCTTGGAGACAAGGAATTCTACCACTTTTTATGAGCTACTTCTCACTACATTATTTCCAAATCCCAAATATTTCATGAAAGTACATGTAATTCTGCTCCTTTTTGATGTACCTGCAAGCAGTAGTACCTGTCCTCCTTGGACAGAGAGAATAATCTTTTCTATGGAGAATGTAGGCAAAATTGTATCTAAGAATCTTTTCTGTTGAAGAATATCTAACCCCACTCCTGCAATACCTGATTTGTATGTCTCTTGTGTCTGTGCCCTCCTAACAATAAGACAAGCTTTTCCAAACAGGTTACAGATAAACACAAGGCGCCCTTTATTACTAGAATAATTCTTAGATCCTAGAGCAAAGTCTTTAAACATGTGGAGCTGTGCTACTGTTCAAATATACTTTATAACTTTGCTTCCATAGAATATTACTACCATGTTGGTTTTTCCTGAGTTTACTGCTGAACTTTTCTACTCAGCTTATTCTCAGCTGAGAACATGTTTGTTCTAAACTTAAATTTAGCTGTTTGGACTTTAACAGTGTTAAGTCTCTGGTGAATTCTGGGTAGTATTTCATAAATTACAAGGGAACCTCATGATTCTTCTGTTTCAAAGTGATTATTTTTCTCTGTGTTTGTGCATGGGGACGTTGGTATACCCTCCCTAAGGAAGGGAAGACGACTGTTAGCAAAGTTTCTGTAGTTACCTGTGGCTTGCCCCAGGATCATCATCTCCTAGTTTCCGTGGTTAGAGCCAGCTGGCTCATGTACCTAGGTCGTCATCTTGTGACAACAGGAGCGCGGATGGAAGCTGATGGATTTCACCTCAGTGGGGTACTGGGTTGCACCTCTGCTGTGCAAGGTGACTCAGGAACTCAGAAGCAGAGAGAAATGCAGAAACCTAGGAGTAATTTCTGATAGGGAAGTTGCTTGGAAATTTCTGAGTAAGAATTCTTTTGAGTAGTTAGCTGCTTGTTCATGTGAGTGGCTTGCTTTTCAGAGGATTCTGCTGCTTTGGTGGTTGTGCTCCTTCTCTTTTGCCTGGAGGTGCATAGCATATAAATAGCTGCTGCTACTAGTACCAGTGGCAGTGCTTCCACTAACAGTTCCAGAAATATTTGTTTGCTTTATGCTGCTTATTCAATTCAAGAAATGTAGGTATTAAGTAAATTTGGGGGAAAGCTGGTACAAATGCCTGTTTGTATGTATTGAAGAATAACTTCTGCAATGACAAGAAAGGCACGGTACAGCATAATAAACCTGAAATGAAATAAGTGACTTGAATAATGTTAAGGAAATATACTGAAACACGTATATATCAAATGAATAAAGTGACATAATGAACATTTTTGGCTGTGCATTTGAAATATGTTTAGCATTGTTTGAATATAGAATTTGAATATGTCCAAAACACCTAGAGGAAAAGGTAGTGTTTTTTTGGGTTTTTTAACTAAAAAGCAGATGTTGCATGATTTATTTTTTTTAAAGATTATCTTTAAACTTCAAAATCACAACTGTTACTTTGTAGTTCTGCAAGATTATGCCAATTATTATTTTCTGTGTTGTAGGCAGAGAGAATTTGATAAGCCCAAGTATCACAACAAGAAAAATAGATAAAGAAAATGAAATACTTACTTCTCCTCCTGGTACCTCCTGCAACTACCTTGCTGCTAGGTATGCTAAATATGTCAACTCAAATACAAAATAAACTGGATTTTAAGCAAAAAGAAATATTAAAACTACCATATTTGACTGATAGATTTCTTCAGAGCAGTCAGTAATCTTGTATGTCTTGTATGTTTTATGGTGCTTGTAAGTTGCTAAGTGAATTGAAAATAAAATGCTAGCTAATTTTGAAAACTTCCTTGCTTTTAGGTGTTCTTCCTTTCTTTTTTTCTCTACTCCACAGCTGGCATATGTCATTTGTTGACATTATTTCAGCTCCCAAATCCTCAGTATCCAGTGTAAGAAAGAGTAGTAGTGATGTATCATGTGTTTCTCAAGTAGCAATTTGTAAAGCTATTTATAATATTTACTGAAAGTTTTTAAGAAATAGCCTTGATTTCTACATTTAAATGTATATATTTGCTCAAAGTACTCCTGTTGTTTATTAGAACAGTTAAACTAATTATTTCATTAAAATAAATTAAGCCACTTTCCATAGTTTCATACAGCATATTAAGAAATGAATGGTTATATTGAAGTTTAGTGTACTATTTGTCAGACAGATCATCACTGAAAATTAACATATTTCACAAAAGAAGCATTTTACAGTTTGCAGTAAACTTACAGAAAGGTTTCAAATATTGACTGATGGTTAGGAGAAATCTGCATTTTATTTAGTCAGGGAAATAGTCATGGTTGCAAAGAAGGAAAATAATGGAGAGGGTAATATATGCAATATAATGAACTATTTACTTATTTTCAGAAATTGAAACATGAAATTAATAGTTTTTTTATGTGGTTTTGTTTTGCAGTCCAACTGTTTTAAGGAGTGCTTACAGAACACCTCAGAGAAACAGCATGCCTGGTTTGTATTTTCACTTTTTGCTTTTGCAAAATATCTGATCTCTGTAGATATAAATCCTTATGTCTTGGGTATTATTTAATGTTCTTATTAAATAATGTTTTTTTAGGACCATATGGAAGCTTGTTTTGCACACCAAAATTTTTGGAGGTAAATATATTATTCCTGCATTTTGTTTTCTTTTTCCTGATTTGTACATTTACAATTTTGTATAGAAATAATCATTGTTAAATATATTTCTAGGTCAGAACTCCAAAACGTATTTCTGAAAGTCTGGGAGCAGAAGTGGATCCAGATATGACCTGGTCAAGTTCTTTAGCCACACCTCCTACACTTGGTGCAACAGTGATCATAGGTATTTCTGAAAATGAACAGTTGCAAAGGGTTAAAAACTTCTGGTTTTGACACTAGAAGTTAACTTAGTGTGAAATCTTTTCTTTTTTTTTTTTTTTTTTTTTAATTAAAAAGGGCAAAACTCTTACAGTGATACTTAGTGGGTCACTTTAAATAATGCAGCCCTAAAAGGAAGAAATTAAATTAAATGTGTCATTACTTTTCAAAAGTTTTCTTTCTTTGTATAAGGGATTAAGGAATATAAGTTTAGAAATACCATAGCAAAGCACAGAAAGAGGATTAGATAATGATTGCTTTGAACTGTCACAAAAGGAGATACTAGTAGGTTAAGTTTTGTGAGTATGTTTATGAAGTCTAAGGAGAGAGCCTGTTGACTAAACTTCCCAGCAGTAGTGCTGGCTTCAGCATTTTTATCCCTTCTCACTGTTGCTGCCATCATACTGATGTGTTGAGACAGACTGAGATACTGAGCCAGTTGGAGACCATATTTCTTGGGTTATTTGGACAGGGCAATTCCTGGACCTCATTTACTGGGCAGCTGCACAAATGGCTGTGCCAGCATAACTGGGAATGAGAGTGAATGGGTGATGACTGTTTAGGTGGTAACTAACAGTGTTGCTAAACATCAAGCCCCAGCCAAAGGTGTTGCTGTAAGTGGGATTTCATTAGCATACAATAAGCAAAATGAAATATGATTTTTTGGTGAAAACTCTTGAGAAAATGGGAAGACCTGGATGTCTGCTTATTTCCTGGCATTCCTCTTTGTACAGCGATAGTTTAACAACCTTAAAAAGCATATAGAGCGCACACACATATAAAGAATGAATGCTGCAACTGGGAATCTCTCTTGGAAGGGAGGAGGTGGCACTATGCATGAGTTGTGCCATTTTGGGTGTTTGTTGGTTTAGAATGATGTGACCTGAAAAGAAAGACTGGGGAACGTAGCTTAATTATGTTCTTATGGGAAATGAGCTGTGGTTTGAGCTCTCATTCTCCCACTTCCTGGATGAGCCTAGCATTTTCTAGTAGTGATGCCCACTCTCTGCCATCTGACACCTGTGAAAGGAAAGAGTCATTTGGCTGCTGTATGGAACCTAGATGCTGCATCTATGAAAAATGGTCTTTGAATATACTGCTTTTCAGGCATCTTAAAAATAGGGTTCACTTTCTCTTTTTGTAATGTAGGTGAAAAGATATTGCTGCTCTTGTGGGAGGAAGTGGGGGAAAAAAACCAAATTCCTGACAGAGGCTTGAAGATCTTATCCAGATCCTTTGACAGAAAAAAATAGAGAGTAGTGCCATGAATAACTCCTGGAAATGGGATTGACAATGATGGTGGTCTCAGGGTGGTAACTGGTCTACCTACATAGCAGAAACCACAACCTATAATTTAGGGTGTTTTGTGCTGTTATGAAACTGCTTTTGTACAGTGTCCCTCAGCCTCACCTGTAGGACTTTTTAGTTACAACTTTTAGTTAGTTTTTAGTAGGGTTTTTGTTTATATATTTCACTTGCCTTTAAAATAATCCAATGAAAACCCTCCCAAAACACAACCGTTTTCAAACACACTCAGCAAATTGACTTGTCTGTCTTTCTTCTAAAGCTAGAGAGAATGATTCTATTTCTGGAGCAAAGCAACAGGAAGAAAGAGCTGAGCTAGTAAGTAGTTTTAAGAGCTATGCTATTCTTTAATTTCAGTTAAGCTATTCAGTTACATGTTTATATTCCTTGAGCCAAGAATAAAAAAATTCTGTTGTTTTCACTCTAGGCTCTCCTGTTTATCTATTTTTAAAAGTTACTGCTCACAAAACTAAACTTGCAAAACCTGACTGTAGACTGTATTCTCACAAATAACTCCCTTTGAGGAATATTTTTGCCATGTATTTTTAAAAAAACCCCAAACCCCTTGGATTTAGCAGCAGTGAGAGTCATTCAAAGAGAAATCAAGCCCAGGAATTGCAATATGCTACTTATCTGAGGGCTGGTTTGTTTGGTTTTCTTCCTTTCAAAGTTTTGGGAGTTACTGTTTGGCAGTAACTTCTTGTGCTCAACCACTACACCAAGAGTTGAAATTGAGTATTAATTTAAGTCCTTTGATACTGTTAGGGAGAGTTGTTGCCTAACTGTAATTTTACTCTGTCTATATGAAAACTGAATGATTGTTCAGACTGAAAAACAAGGATGATGCTAATAGATTTAATTGCAAATCTACGTTTGGTTCTTAACTACCTGAAACTTCACGGTTAACAAAGTGTTACTTAAAATATGCAAAAGGTCTTCGTCCTCTTATCTCCTTTGTTCCTTTTTGAGAGGTTTGCTTATAGTAAACTGATGAACCTATTCACTGCCCTTAAGCTGACCGTAGAATTGAACCTGATTTGCATTGAAAATGGGGATTGCTTGCTGATTTATTTTCCTATGTACCTGTGAAAATGCTACCTTCCATTTTAAGAGATGCAGAATTATTCAGATACTGCAGTAAATGTTTAGAGTTGTGTGTTTTACTGTTAGTGACACTTACTGCTAGGTAATATAACAGCTCATGTCTTTGGTTTACAGATTTTGCACAACTTTTTTTCCAACCATGATGAGTGTCCTGGGATGAGCGATACACACATGCTGTCCGTACCAGAGACAGTACAGCTAAATGCTGAAAATGACATCAGAAATTTTGGTATGCATTGATGCTTTACTACTGAGTAGTATTCAGCCAGCCACCCACAATCCAGGAGGT
>NW_010308499.1:0-13831 GCF_000700745.2 Antrostomus carolinensis
TGTCTTGTTGAGTGTCACTCACTGAATATGGATGGCTTTGAATATGTGTGGTTTTGGGAGTAGTTCAAGGGGTCCGAGATACTGCCAGACCATGTTCATTACTGAGGAAGGTCAGCCAAGCTACGTGCAGAACTGGCTCATAGAGGAAAGGGGCTGAATGTCCCAGCTATTAAAAGCTGGGGAAGCTCAGACCCAAATACCAAGCAAGAAGGAATTAGAAAATAAATGTCTGTTCAAAGGGGCTAGGAGCAAAGGTAGTGCTGATGATATTTGTATTCGGCTGCGTGCTCCAATTTTGAGTGAACCATATTGTCACGCCTTTGGGAAAGACTGATTTATACAGCAGGGTCTCCATCACTGTCCTTCATTGTCTAAAGGCCCCAGATCCAATCACTGGCTGGGAGGAGATTTTTGAACACTGCACAACTTGTGCCACGCAGTATCTACTTCCATTCCCTTGCTGGGATGAGGACTGACCATGAGCTGTCCGTTTTGGTCTTCTTGGTGAAGACTCCATTACCTTATGAACAGCAAACACTAAACAAGTACTATCTCATGCTCTCAAGCGAAGCACATCAAGAATTGCTGCCCAAATGTCATCTGGCCAAGCAAACACCCAGCATCTTCTGCTCATCCTCTGAAGTGATTGTGGATACATTGGTTTTACCACTTAGTACTTAGTTCATGCATTCTTTTTAAGGTCATAAAATACCTGTACATGGGTGACCTTCCTGTCAGCTCCTGTGACAAACTACACTCTCTTGGAAGTCTCGGCTTCAGATAAAGTGAACCTCCAGCCACAGGAGGGCAAGCAGTTCAATGCACCGTGCTGAAACTTCAGCCTTTGATGTAGCAAAATGTGATGAAAACAGCAGAAAAAAAATTTATATCCAGAACTACCAGCCAAAACAACTGGTCTTATTCCCTCCTCTTCTGCAGTGAGTTACTGTGATGGGGTGCTCTGAGTGTAGCACAACATCATTTTCAGACAAGTTGCAGATGTCCTTTTAAAAATACATATTTCTCAAGTTATATATAGATTATAACAACCTCATAAGATTTGTTTCTTCCCTTTCTTGATATGTGCCCTTCATATGTAGCAGGCACACCTGCAATAGTGTGGGGGTGCTATATCAGAGTACTTCTAGTACTGCTCTTAATTTAGTTCAGTGATAATTCCTGTGGTGTTTGATGAGGGATATGTGATTTAATTTATATCTATGTTTACATATTTGTTTTCTAACTCTATACTGTATTACAAATCTTACTAAAACAGATAAAATAATTTATTAAAACAATATAGTGATTAAAACAAAGTCTTCCAAAAAAAAAAAAAAAAAGAAAAGAAAAGAAAAGGAAAGGTATATGAGGGCCACAAAGATGATCAGGGGTCTTGTGCATCTCCCGTATGAGGAAAGGCTGAGAGAGCTCAGACTCTTCAGCCTGGAGAAGAGAAGACTGAGAGGGGATCTTATAAATGTCTATAAATAGCTGAAGTGTGGGGGCCAAATGGATGGGGCCAGGTTCTTTTTGGTGGTGCCCAGTAACAGGACAATGGGCAATGGGCAAAAGCTGGAACACCGAAAGTTCCATACAAACCTAAGGAAAAACTTCTTTACTGTGAGGGTGACAGAGCACTGGAACAGGCTGCCCAGAGAGGTTGTGGAGTCTCCATCTCTGGAGATGTTCAAAACCCACTTGGACTCTCCTCTGCAACTTGCTATAGATGAACCTGCTTTAGCAGATGAGTTGGACTAGATGATCTCCCGAGGTCCCTTCCAACCCCCATGATTCTGTGATTCTGTGATTTCACTGCAACCCTTATTGTAATTAAATTCATTAAATTTTAACAAAATTAAAAAAGAAAACTATGTGAGAAGCAGCTTTTTCAGTGAGGATTTAGAGGTGAAAACAAGCTTTCATGAAGCAAGTGTTTGAAATGCAGACCTATTGCAAAGCCTAAGATGAAAACTGGTTCAGCACAGATGAACTGCTGATTGTGTTTGCCTCACTTGCAGAAGCACAGGCTGAGGCACGACACCCTCCCTGAGCCTCAGACCTCCACCTGAAGCTCAGGCAAGCTACTCTCATCCCAACCTCCCTGCTCCTTCAGCACAGAAATCTTCCTTATCTCCTACTGCCTTGGTGCAGAGGACAGGAGACTGTCTAGGAAAGAACATATACACAATGTGTCTTTCCATCTGTAACTCCATGGCTCTTGGTCACTCTGAATTACAGACCAAGCATACCTGGGCATAGCTATGTTGGTGCCAGCCATGATGCTGACTGTATGCAATAAACCTGTGCTAAAAAGGTGCAAGAATTAAAGCCTTTTCCTTTTTCTCGGGAAAAGTGCCCAAAGCCCACTCTTGAACACAGGTTTTCCATCAGCCACTTGGCTTGACTGCTACATTTAGAAGTATAAACATAGTCAGTTGGCAGTGGCACAGAAAAGAAAAACAAACCAAAAACCAAAACAAACCCAAACACGTGATGAACACCACCACAAGAAAAATATTATTTTGTGTGTATGTGCCCCCCAGTAAAACCAGTCATTTTGACTTTTGCATTTTTAACCCCCAGAATCTTTTCCATTCCTGACTACAGCATCCGGATGTTCCCATAGCTCAAAATAATATTGTTATGGACAATGTTAAGCCAACTCTAGTGTCTGGGTTTTTTTTAATTACTATATTGAGTTTTGGATACTTCGAGAAGGAGTTAATCTCACAAAGCCTCACTTCCACAGGCAGTTTTGCTGAGCTCCACAGTGGGATTGTTGCCCTGAGTAGGCAGTTCTGGACAGTGTTAGTAATGAGAAACCAGCCGGCTAGACTTTTTAACAACTTGATGATTTTGCTGCTGTAATTATTTCACATTCCCACGAGATGGTGCTACTACACTTTGCTTGAACCTTGCAGTGAGGCTGGAAAGAGGACCAAGAGAAAAAGTGGCAAAGAGCTTGAGCTGGAAATACGTCACTGTGGTTGAATACAGTCACATTGCACAGTTGCCGTATTTTTTTGACAAGTATAGATGGAGCTTAACTGCAGTGAATAAAACCTTCATAAAAATAACTTAGTGGAGGACAGCAGAGTACAATAGATGACCATCAGTATATAATCCATCTACAGGGGGAAGCCTAATAGCATTTTTTAAATATCAAATTCAACCTTTCAGTTTATAACAAAAGATTCCTTTCCAACCAAATCTCATCTAGATTAAACTTCTCCATTGTGGACACTGCAATAAAGCAATACTACTGTTTCAATGACAGAAGGTAGCTTTTTTGTTGCTTGTTTGTAAGGATCAAAAGGGGAGATGGAGTTACTTGGTCCTGTCATTTCTACAGAAACCAGTGACCCACTGGTGTTTAACAAGATAAAAAAAATAAATCACTCCCTTCTTGTCTTCCACATGTGCAGTTTTGAGGTCACTGTATTATCCCTGTAATACAGAAAAAAAAACCCAAAACAAAAACAAAACTAAGTACAACTTTAATCCGGTAGAAAACATTTGTATTAAACAGGAAGAGATTAACCTGGGAAAGGGATCTGTGGGAAATGTCATGATTGTGCTTTAATAGCCAGAAGAGATGTTGAAGCCTGCCAGCTCCATTACTCCTGTGTCAATCTCTTGCCCAAAGAGTCTCTTCACACTGGCAGTCATCACAGACAAGCAAGTTGTGCCTCTGTCCTGTGGAGCAGGGCAGGTAGCAACATCACAGCTAGTGACTCCACATTAACTGTGAAGTGCAAGCTCTCAAGACTGTAAGATATGAGGTTGTGCCTTAAGCAAGGAACAGTCACCATCCTGCCCTTCCCTCATCAAGGCAGAGGAGTTTTGGTAGGCTGATTGATCCCAATATAGAGAAGACTGGGAACCCCAGCTACAGAGAAAAGGAACAGAACGGGGACACCTCTCTAATTCTTATGGTGAGAATTGTCTTTACATGTATAAAGGAACCAAAAGCAAACAGTTGACATAAGCTGCAACAACCCAAAAAACAGATCACTTTTCTCTGCTGGGTGAGGTGGCTGAAATCATAACTGCCATGCTGGGGGTCACCATGTTATTAAGTGCATAGAAATCCCATGTCAGTCACTGTGCAAGAAGCAGGGTACAATACTGGCATGTAAAGTGAGATTCTCCCAGAGCACATTACCACTGGTGGAACCAACAGGCAGAATCTCTCTTACCAACATTCAAAAGGCATTTACACAACTGGCTGTTGCTGTCAGAAGACCCAGGCATCCAGTGTCCCTGTCAGTCCACCAGAGCCACGGCATCACATATGATCCTGTGTTTGCTATTGGTCATAACACAGGTCACCATGTGGGCATGCTGTTGCTCATCTTTCTTACTGTCTCAATTAAGTTTGACTTATAACATGTTGTCAGAGGGATGCAGCAGCATGGCGATCCAACTGCCTGGCCTCTCAAACACAGGTATCAATACTGGAGCGTAAGCTGACCCCTTCACCCAGCACGCCCTTGGGGCATGGCATGATCATCCTGTTACAGCGGCCCAAGTTAGGATGACCATCTATCAAGTTGATAATAATGATGATCATTAGCACAGGGACATTTTTGGCCCCAGACCAGACCCTGATGCTCTTTCCAGCCCCACAGAGGAGGATACACCTACCCCTCCATATTGCCCTCCACTCTCCCTATAGCCTATGATTAAAGGAGGAAATTGTTGACCTCGCACTCTGGCCTTGGCATAGTCATAGCCTAGGAGCAGGAGCCCCTCTCCTACCTGCCTTGGGTACTTACTCAAGTTCCTATCTCTCAGTGACTGATTTTGTAAAAACTGAGGAGAAGGCTGGTGGAGAGACTCAGCAGGCTCGGGTAGTGCTGAGGCAGCTTTGAGTTACCTCACTGAGGGAGAAGTGGCCATCCTGCCCCTTGGTCCCAGGGTGCAGTTGTAATCAGTCCCAGGGGCAAGTGATGTTTTTGCTGTGTGGGATGCCACCTTGGCCGTGGTGCAGGCTCTGTCTTGTAACGAGTGAGGAAACAAACCCACATTGTGGGCTACAGTTGAGCAGTATGAAACTACCTTGGAGCTCTTAGCCATCTGTGATTTAATCAATCTAACTGGGATCAGAGGGAATACCCTGGCCCTCCAGAATACCAATGGGGAGCGCCCTCCACTTGACACCCTTGTGTGTAGCACTACAGCAGCTACAGAGTACTGATGGCGGATCCCCTACATGGACAGAAATTATCAGACAGGCAGAAGATGGCTGGTCAGCTTTTTATAAGATGCCCAGTGCCCAAGTGCATCCATGGAAATGGCTTCTGTGCCTGAAGGTCAGATGAGGAGGAACCCTTGCCCGGGCAGGAGACAAGGCACCTTTGCTGGCCAAACAGAGAGGGACCACCTCTGGCAGCTCCTGATGGAAAGGGGCTTTAGCCCCTCTCAACAAATTGATAAATTGTGGAAAAATGTTTTGTTACAGCTTTTGAAAGGCCATTGGCAGGTGGCCCCCATGAGCTGTGTAGTGCCTTCTTGCACCCTCTGGCCCATCCTTCTTTTCCAACCACAGGACTGGTGGGTGGGCAACTGCTGCTGGATGGAGAGCTGTCTCCTACCTCTGTTTTCCAGCAAATGTCCCTGTGTTTGTGGTAGTAGCCAGTCCCTTGTACAATCTGCTAAATAAGTGGTTGGTCTGGAACTGGGATGAAGAGCATGAGAAGGCCTTGGGAATACTTCTTGACTGGGTGGAATAATTTCAAGCCCTGGGTCACATCCACTCTGGTCTCCCTTTTGGTTTCCACGTTAACATTTCTGACCACAATTTCTCCTTCGGTCTGTGAAATTGCCAACCTAGCGACCCCACAGACCTACCCATTACATTTGGGAGTAAAGGGTGGGAAGGGTAACAAGAGTGCTATGTGGCATGGGAGAAAATGATATCGTTGCTAACCATGCAGCACTGCCCATATCAGTGAATGAGGTTGCAGGTTGTGCTGTAAAGTATTTTGGCAGTTACAGTCAAGCCACTCCCCGACCTGGGCCACTGGGTAGAAGAAGAACAGAACTTATTATGTAATTAAAGAACTGCCAAACAATACCCTAACCTGTAACTCCACATGAAGTTATGATTTGAGAGAATCAAGGGGTGGAAGTAACACCCTTGACACCCTGCCCATTGACCAACATCAGTGTGTAGGCAGGAAGCTGCCCACATCATCCCAGATGAGGTGTAGAGCACGCTACTGCCATGTAAGCTACGATTCTCCCAAATCAAGCTCTCATGGGTGGAGCCAAAGGGCCAAAGGGTGGCAACTTTTACCTGCATTCAAATACTCGTGCATTTGGCTGTTGCTGTCAGATGACCAAACATTCAGTGTCCTTGGCAGTCCTCCAGAGCCACGGCATCGCTTCCAATCCTGCTTATCCTACTGGTGATGTGTCGCTGTGTGGGCATGTTGTTGCTCATCTTTCTTACTGTCTCAGTAAAGTTTGATTTATAACCTGTTTTTAAGACTCCATTACTGATCAGACCACATAGTGCCATAAAATTATTCAACTCTCTTGCTTTTAATGTATAAAACCTAACTCTAAAATCTTGCCTAGTGTCCCCTGGATAGATAGGAGAAGGGAATCGCCGTACCTGAAGTGTTCTATGTTCCTTTCCTACTCAGCTTGGGCAGTATCTAAAGACCTGCAAATATCAAGATCATTTTACTTAATTAGATAGTGTAAACAGCAATTTTCCATAGGCAACCAGAAAAGTAAAGAGGTATCTTATATCAAAAAAATACAGAACATTTATCTTTGTTCTAGGATGCAGTTTGAATTTGAAGTAGCCATTATTGAAGTAAAAATTATTTTCTTTGTTTTTCTTTATCCACAAAGCAACGCTCATCTAGAGAATGTAACCATTTGGGATACTCTGCAAAAGGTAAGGCAGCGCCAGGAGAACCTTATGAGCTCTCTCAGACAGTTGTGGTAGAGGAGCCTCATTATCACAGTACATTACCAAAGGTGATAAACTTTTCTGTAAGTAACACTAATTATCTAAGTCTGAGTGCCATACTTTTCCATCATACTAGCTTGTGCTAACATATTCAGGATTACTCTGAATATCTTTGCATAGCACTACATTGCTTCGTGTGGCTATACCTGAATGTGAGTCTGTACCAAAGACCATACCAATGGGCATCTTCTGCATTCAGTTATCTTCTTGCCAAGACACTTTGCAGACCTGTTAATGAACATAGTGTACTTTAAGGTTATATATTGCTGGAAAAGGAACCTGAGATCACAAACCTTGTTCCTAACACATCTTATTTGCCTACAAATGTCAGCCTACACCAAGTCCCATTAGGAAGAGATCTGTGTCCATGGGAGTCTGTGGTAACACTGGCTTATGCAACACTCTTCCTCAGGCTGCATCATAGCTCAGCTCCTGCTTGTATGGATTATTTTGGTCAGAAGTAAGAACTTAATAGGAGCTCCCTAGGTTGTGCCTGTTCCCAGGGAGTGCTGCTTTCCAGAGCTGACACCTTTCCATCAGTATTAACTTCACTGCAAGAATGAAACACTCTAAGTAACAAAGGATAGCAGGTGAGTTAGCTGTTCTTTGCAGAACCTGAATGCAGTCGTTTGTACTCAAGTGTAGGAAGTGCCAGGCAGCTCAGCAGTTATAGCTATAGCTAGGTCACTACATCTTAGGGAAGACAATTATAACTTCTTAATTAGAATCTTAAGTTCATTTGTCTTCTCTGAGTCATCTCCTATGTCAACCAGAGACATGGATGAAAAGGACAAAAAAGAAGCCAAATAACACTGAAGTACCGAAAAAAGAATATAATAGCATTTTTGTGTTGAATAATTTAATTATTTTTTTCAAAATTTGGTGATTCTTTTTTTATATATATAATTCATCACAGGCAATCAAGAAGTAGAGGTTAAAACACATGAAAAGACCATTACTGCTGTAGCTGTATTCTACCAAGTTTGACAGCTAACTTTGTTTCAAACTTGTATTATTTGCATTCATAAATAAAATACATTTGTTTGGCTAAAGTCAAGTAAGTATCAGTACTGTATTTAAGGCTTTCTGTATTGTCAAACTGTATCTTGAACCAACTAGAGCCTGAAAATATGATACGTTTTTCCACTATAAATTCTGTGATCCTTTATGATGGCAAAGAAATTGGATAACTTGCTGGGTCCAAGAGATAATATATTTTGTGCCTAAGGTTCCATAGACCTAAACAGAACTAATAAAATTTTAGACTAAAATGATAAATTATATAATATTCCTAGAATAGTTTAGTGCTTCTTTTTCATTTTTCATTTCTATATAATTCTTGCCCCTATGCAGTCAGATTTGTCGAAATGACCAATATTTTAGAAATCTGAATGAAAATCTGAAAAGAAGGTAAAATAGAGTGAAGACTATAATCACACTAAGAAGCCTTATGTTAGAAGATGTATTTCTGAAGCAACTGAGATTAATTATTAGTAAACCTTATGTCACATTAATCACCGCACAAAATTTAAATAACCTCAACAACTTATATCAAGCATGAAAACTTTAAAAATAAGATAACTAAGTTAAATCTAAGTTAACTGAAATCTGCTTTCAAGCAGATGTTGTTAACAGTGCTAGAGAAGATGTGTGCAGTCCCAGGCATGTGCAGTAACGGCCAGAGATCACTTCAAAGAGGCAGATATGCAGGAGACTTTGAGGACTTACTTACCGTAGAGATATACCTGTATTGCACTTTTAAGTTTTGGCTCCTAAAGTCCATTTAAACTCTTGGTTTTCTGGAAAGATGTAATACTTCAGTAGTAAAACAGTGTAAGGATCCTGTCCTAAAACTCAGTAGCTGGATAGGATTTTGTAATATTCAACTGGAAAAACCACAGTACTTCTTTCATTATTATGAAAAACTGAAAACTAAAAATTCATTGTTATTCATACACTAGGTGATGTAATATTAAAGGCTGGAAGAGAAAATACTAATTCTCTAATGCATGAGACTATAGGAAAAATTCAACTCACTCAATTAGATAATAGTTCCCAACCTTTTTGAAATCACCTGCTCACACAGAATCACAGAATGTTAGGGATTGGAAGGGACCTCGAAAGATCACCTAGTCGAATCCCCCTGCCAGAACAGGATCACCTATAGTAGGTCACATAGGAAGGTGTCCAGGTGGGTTTTGAATGCCTCCAGAGAAGGAGACTCCACAACCTCTCCAGGCAGCCTGTTCCAGTGGCCTGTCACTCACAGTGAAAAAGCTTTTCCGTAAGTTTACTTGGAACCTCCTATGCTCCATCTTGCACCCATTGCCCCTTGTCCAACTGTTGGATATCACTGAGAAGGGCAAGGAGAGTGCTTGCCTTCTGCCATCACCATGAACTTGCCTCCACTCACCCCTTTCATTTAGGCTTCTGTCTTCCCCTTGACAGGGGTAGGATACAGGGGCCCCTTGATCCTGGGTGCTATCTGGCAGGTGCTCCCATTTCTGTTGGAGGGAGGAGAGAGCCTGGTTCCACCAGTCTATCTCCATTTCAGCTTCCCTAATACTCCTAAGCCTTTCTACTTCACCTTGCAGCCTTTCAACCTCATCTTGTAGCTGTGCCTCTTGGCTGAGCAGATCACCTACCTGCTCACACAACACACAGACGTACCCATAGCTTCCCCCTGCTACAAGTGAGAAGCTGTGGCATTCCCTGCAGCCTGTGACCTGCACAACCACATCCTTCCCTGTGAGCTCTGGATGGGTTCCCACATCTATGTTAGCTGGAGTCAGAAGCAAGGTCTTCAGCTGCCTGGTGGAGACCGTTGTTTGTCAACCGAGCTGGTTCTGTCTTCTTCTCACCCTGCCCAGGTGAACTGTTTGCAGACTGCTCTTGGCAAGCCCTGTTCAGGTGTTCAGTACATGGTGCTCCCCAGAAACCTCCCGCGGTGGCTATACTGACTGTACATGGGCACACTGGTAGCATTTGTTGCCGCTGTAGCTGTGCCCCAACTGTCAGGCAAGAGCCCCGATGACCAGGCAGGAGCCCTGCCACTCGTCCTGCCCATGCCAACCGCTGTGTCTCCCCCCGTGCACCCACCCCTGCTCGCCATGCTCCGAGTCACTCGCACCCCTTACAGCCATTTAAATCTCCTGCGGTTGCTCTGAACACAGACCCTGCCTGAGCGAGTTCCTGGGTTTTCGCCTCAGTTCCGGTGGCTGCCCGGGGCGCCCCGATGTCGGGAACCCCCTGAACATTGGGATCTCACACCGTGCCCCTGAGCTCACCTCGACCGTCGCTGTCGCCACTGCTGCTGCTGGTCACCGGGCTGACTGGTGATTGTAACGGTTACACCACGTTAATACAACATTAAATACCTCTGACAGCAATTGAAATGTAATTGTCTTTCATTAAAAGTTGTTCTGTAGATCTGTGATGCTGCATGTTAAGTTTATCAACATGCTCATTAGGTTTGTTGTTGAGGTTTTTTTGTTGTTAGTGTTGGTTTTGACTCCCTGGTACATTTTAATTAACGACTAGAGTTATAAGGCAGGCTGCTGCATACTCTGAGACTATAACTTTCCCTGCAATCCCCATCCTTCACTCTCTTCTTGACAGGTGAAGAAACCGAATGCATGGAGCTCAGGGTTATGTATTAATCAAGTTCCTGGATGACCTAACTGGGAAATGCTATAAAGCAAATGTATGCATGGAAATCTATGGAACTCGGACTGATTTTTCATAAATTACAAAAAAAAGTATTAATCAGGGAAGAGTGTGGCTGGCTAGAAACAGCAAATCATGCAGAAATGCAGACTCCTCAAAGAGAGGAACCTGGAAGGCAGATCCTCAAAACTACCCTTGACAGGACTGAGTAATGTAAATATCTAATACTGCAAAAAATGAAAATGCAATCTTGAATTGTCTTTGAAGAAACATAACTTCAAAACAGAAGAAAAAGATTTATCTCTGTATCAAGTCCTTGATTTGGCTGTCTTTGAAGGCAGAACCACAGAGGCAGACAGACAAGACACAATCAGTGAAACATTTGTGAGAGAACTGGCCTCTGGGCACAACAGTTCTGAAGACCATGATTGAAGCTCATGCCGGTTGATGTCTAATGTGAAATATTGTTTGGGAGGAGGGGAGGTAAACTATTACAACCTAAAGAAAAATAGCCTGGAAAGGAGGACCTGCACTGGTCTGAAAGACTCTGAGCTAATGGTGAATCTCTTGATTCCTCTGTCTATGGATAACTGCTTTTCAGTTAGCTTTACTCACAACCTTTATTCACAACCCATGTTGCATACCTTTTGACATTTCATGTGTTTATTATGGTCTTTCCAGTTTCCTGTTGCAACTTGGAACATCAGCATCTTTCTGATAGATAGAAATACCGCATTTTACATTCTCTGTGTGAACCTGCAGTTCTAGTTTTGATTGATAATGCACATACATATTCACTTTGTTCTGCATTTTTTGATCCATGTTGCCACAGCCGAACATAAAGTGCCCGTCAATTACAGGTAATATATTCTCTAATGTCTACAGGATCCATGTTTTCCTGTGGTCATCCTCTAAGCAAGATGATGTTTTCAAAACACATATATCACAGGAGCAGTGATGATGGCCTGAGGGGCAATTCCCCATACAGGACAGTTCTATGTAACTTTCAGTTTTCTGCTACAGAAACTGGTAAGTTAAAACCAGTGCAGTTTGAACCACCAGTTCAGCCTGTGCAGTAACCTGGATCTGTAGCTTGCGTATGTGAAAAAGTCTTTGCACATGGGAAACCTCTGGGTCAGCCCAACAACTGAGATAAGCTGCAACAGGCTGACTGCATATTTGTGTGCTCTGTTCTGAGCTGGAAATATATGATTTGCACTTTATGCCCACTTGTTTCTGAATTGGACAGGACAACCTTCACTTTGTAGCTAACAAGTTCTTCTCAGCCCTCTTGCATGGGTCCAGATGTTCCCACCTCATTGTCTGTGATTGTCTGAGATGGCAAATCACACTGTGCTGGCTGCAGTAAAGGCTAATAAAAGGTGAAAGAAATAATAGTAATTGTACATCAGTGGAAGTTGAGAAGGACTCATGCCTTAGTACAGGTTATTCCACATCACCTCATAGCTAGAGAAAGGAGATGGCCTGACCTGATCTAATATCTCAATTATTTTGTAACAGGTTAAACTGAAGCGGCTCAAGCCTGCCTGTGTCAGCAAGGGAAGAAAATAAGGTTTTATTTCACAGCCAGTAGTCTGAAGAGCTGTAGCAAAGGCTGCGTGTCTCTCTCCACTGATGACACACTATTGCCACGTTATCTTCCTTCATAGGTGAGTGCCTGTTCGTGATGATGAGGTTCCAACAGCTGGAGCAACATGCTTTTACCCTGGAAAGCTGTCTAGTCCTTTGGTGGGAACTGTGTTTTGACAGAGACCAAGTATAAGGCACTAGTAATTGGCTTGGTCTGGATAAATTAAGGTGTCACCCTCCAAACTGGATGTACAATAAAGAAGTGTCATTGCGGAACATAATCCGATTGATGAAGATTTTGTTGATTTCAGGGAACTAGTGTTGGCTGCTGACTTTGACCAGAACAGCATGGTGCCCCACAAATCCAGAGGCTGTTCTTAAGATCTGATGTCAAACTCCCATTTTGGGCTAATTGGCAAAGCATTTTCCAATTACAGAGTTGCTGGATATCCTAAAACCCTAAAGGACAACTTCTCCGAGGAGACTGCCAGATAAAAATAGGTGCAACCAGTATTTTAAATGCAAATTTAAAGCAGTTCTAAAATTTTATTACTTTATTTAAGACCCCCAGGAAGATCTAAAGGAAGATTTATCAGTCTGCAGTGAGCAGCATCTTCGCATAAGAGCTCAGCAGTAAGTAGACAGCAAACTGCATTACTGAATGAAAAAGTGAAGTGTCATATAAGCTCTACTCTATTGGAAATGGATTAAAACAGAGCCTGTGGCCTTCTCACTAAATCACAAAAGAGACTTATTGCTGTGAATACTAGTTTTCCCAGTTTTTCAAAGGAACCATTCCTACTAAGAATTCTGGATTCTTTCTTTCTCGATGCAGCTCACCCAGACAAGACAAGAGTGTCTCCAGGGGACAGAGAGGCCAGGATATGCAAAGAGCTCTTGCTCATGTTCAGTGCTCAGGGATCAAGAGGGCCGTGCTCTCCTTGTGAACAATGGTGCCTGCTGAGTGTTCTCCCTTACAGACAAAAAGCTAAAGGAGGAATTACATAATTTGTCCCCTCTCTCCCACCAAGAAGAAGCCTCTGAAGAGGATATACAGTTTTGAAGATGGTCCTGCTAATGCAGCACCTGGAAGAGGAAGTGTCTTTTTGAGACATTTGTAAAGCTCTCAAAATGGTGATCAGCAGGTGAAATGTGGGAGATTCAAAATTCCTGACTCACCAGCAAGCACCAATGTAACCATTTGAGCATCTACATTTTAAAAGACAAAAATAGTTTACTGACTTTTTTGAAGTTTAATTGCTTCCAAACACAAACACAGAACATCCCCCTGTAATGTATCTTTATCAGTGATTTAAGGGATGCTGCCTGACTTGGCACTGACACGGAGACAGACCACGTTGCATATGCTTTGCGAGCTGAGTGGTGAGATGGCACAGAGAGGTACAAAGTCAGTAAATGACTGCAACCAGATCTGCACTGAATGCCCCATCACAGTACTAATTAAAGCAGAGGCTCAATCAGAATACAAAGTTCAGAGGTGGTGTGATTACAGCTTTGCAAGATCTTCCACAAGAAAGAAACAGGCTTTACAGTGCTTTGTCTTACGTGCCTGTGTTGGGGTTGGGG
>NW_010308500.1:0-23573 GCF_000700745.2 Antrostomus carolinensis
CAGCGCGCCTGCCTGCTGCCCCCCGACGACGGCCCCTGCCGCGCCCTGGTGCCGCGCTGGTACTACGACAGGTACACGCAGAGCTGCCAGGAGTTCACCTACGGGGGCTGCCACGGCAACGCCAACAACTTCCTCACCCTCGACGACTGCGAGAAGAGCTGCTGGACCATCAAGAGTGAGTCCTGGGACCGGCCCCGCCGCCCCCCTCGACCCCGATGGGAGCCCCGGTTCCCCGGAATGCCGCCGGGGTGGCAGGGGGCTGAGGGGGCCTGTGGGAGCAGCGGGGAGGCTGCGCTGCTGGCAGGACGCTTCGTACCCACCCCGTCTGTCCCTCCTGCTTGTTGCAGTTGTCTCACTGGTGTCAATTTTGGGCAGAGAAACCAGAGTGAGTTGTCTCAGAGGTGACATGCGGCATTTAACTATTAATATTTTAAATGTCATTTAATATTATAACTAGTTGCTAATTAATGAATCAGATTCCTCCTGTAAAGCTTACCCCACTTCATTAAAGAATGCAGGAGGTGGAACAAGCTCTGGCTCGCCTGCAA
Organism: Antrostomus carolinensis; assembly: GCF_000700745.2. Lineage (NCBI taxonomy): Eukaryota > Metazoa > Chordata > Aves > Caprimulgiformes > Caprimulgidae > Antrostomus > Antrostomus carolinensis. The sequence continues at coordinate 549 of NW_010308500.1, forward strand.
CTGGAGTAACAACTTTTTGTCTACACTGCCACATTGTTCAGTATGGGGAGCATGAAGAGCTGATTTTACAGAGGATGAAATTATTTTCTTTTTGCAGAAGTGCCCAAATTATGCCGGATGGAGGCTGATGGAGGACCTTGCAGGAGTCATCTAAAAAGATATGCCTTTAACTTGAGTTCCATGAAGTGTGAAGAGTTCATCTATGGAGGCTGTTATGGAAATGGCAACAACTTCAGAGATTTGCAGTCTTGTGTGGACCACTGTCTGCCAGAGAAAAGTAATGGTTGTTCCAAATTTTTAATAAAATAGATGGTTTGAAAGCGATATGAAGATGATATTTTATTTGATATTTTCCTCTGGATACCCATACAGTGGTATATTTTAAGGTTTCTGTGAAGCGGATGTTTATATTTTCTGCAGACTTTCCTGTGTCACTTGTCTCAGCTGTTACTGAAAAAAGCAAAAATACTGTGTTAGTTTAATATTGTGACCTTAAATATATCCACAGCTACACCCAACCGTTCTCTTGACTTCTAGAGAGCTGTACATGTGTAATCTGAAGGGAAATAAAGCTGGAGATCTGTTGAGGCAGATTTATCAGACGTTGTAGCAGTCATGTTCAAGGCAGTGATGTGTTATTATCAAGTGGAAGTGTCTTTCTAAAATTCAGGCCTATGAGATGGTATTAGGTGGCTTGCATTTTTGGCACTCAACAGCTCAACTTCCAAGAAAAGTTTTTTGCCTGACATGACTCTTCATTGTCTTTCCATATGAGCTTTACAGAAGAGAGGTGGTAATTATGAGCAGATGACTATTGCTAAGTGCTGTCATAAACACCAGATTAATATCCAGTGCAAGACAGGATCTCTGAATAAGAGAGATCTACCAGAATGCATAAAAGCTGTCACTGCCTAAGCTTTATTAGTGCTTGATAAGACAGTTATTTTTGGCTGATGACAGATTGTCAGTGTTTTCTTAGGTGAATGCTGAATTATTTTTAATTTCTCTGTTGTACATCCAATAAATGGGTAAAAGGTCTCCAGCAAGAAAAGTAAAATTTTGTTGAGACAAAATGAAATATGATTCTTGTGAGGGAAGTGGTGGGTTTTGTACTTTTTGCTGCAAGAGGACAGGATTTGCTGGCAAAATCATAACATGGATAAACAAAATAGTGCCTTTTTCCTCTACAGAGGTAGCTCCACTGGAATTATTGTTATATTCTTATATGTATGGAATAAGACTTCTGGCCAGACTATGTAAATATCTCAGTTGTTGTATGTGTGGAACCACAAATGGGGAAAGCTGATGAATTTCACTTGTGGGATAATAATCCTATTTTCCGGGTCTATCTGTTTCTTTCTTAAATTCATATCTCACAGGAATAAGATGTAGTAAGTCTCTGAAGTCACTGGCAACAATCATGTCAGTTCAATGGGAACAAGAGCTGTTTAGCCATAAAATTTATTGCAGGGTAAATTTTAAGAAGCCAAGCATAGAGATTATATTTATGTAATTAATCTTTTTCTTTTTTTTTTTCCTTCTTTTATTCAAGCTGGTCCCTTGCTATGCTATAGCCCTAAGGATGAAGGATTGTGTTCTTCTTCTGTGCCTCGCTATTACTATGACACCAAGACTAAATCATGTAAGGAGTTCAAATATACTGGCTGTGGTGGAAATGCCAATAACTTTGTTACTGAAACAGATTGTTACAATGTCTGCAGAAAAGGTAAGATTTTTCTGTATTTTGTCAGTCACAAGCAGATAAAACAATCCAAATACTCACCTTTGCAAGTGTATGCGTTTTGGATTTTGGACTTCGAAGGCAGGGAGAACTGGGGTGCAGCACTAAGTCCTTCTGACAAAAACAGTGCTATATAAGGTGGTTACACCATTTTTGAATGAAACGTAAAGAAGGGCACACAAAAGGAGTAATTAACTTACTAGAGTCCACAAGGAATCAGTCTTTAAACTTCTCAGTACCAGCATGAACACTAATTAAGGTCTAATTTTCTTCCAGGCATTTTAAAGTAGGATTGAAGTTAGTTGTGAAATCGTTTTACTTTTTTCCTTCACATTTTCATCAGTTACCATCCTCCCTTGATTCCCTGCTGCCTGTTCCCATTTCCCATTCCCATTACTAAAGATTTCTGCCTCATTAGTTGTGCTGAGTCAGCTGTTTCTGTGGCTGTGGGTGGAACGGTTAGGAATCATAATTGAATTTTCTCAGTGGTTTTATTCAAATCCACTACTGGCTGTGCTTGTAAGTCAAAGCAGTTGTGCTTTTACCTGCAGTCCTATGTTCATACCAGCTATTGCAAGTTTTAATACTCTACTTTAATTCATTTGATATGTAAATCAATGAGAGAGAGAAAAGAATAATTATATGTGCTCCCCAGAACACTCAGGAAGCAGACAGAGCAGAATACTTAATAAATTGATTCTAATGGGGAAAAAAATTTAAGGTTGTATCTAGCATGTACATTGACTTTGTAGGGGTGAAAAAAAAAAAGTAGCTCTTTTAAACATGAGGTGCACCAGGTCCAAGTTCTTCAATGTTTAAGATGTGTAGTCAGAAGGCTTAAGTCAGGAGATGATAATTCAATTCTGGGCTGGAAATCCAGGGCTGGGGCAAGGACTGGACCCTGAGCACAGTCCTCAGAAATAAAAATATTGTCTGCCAGTTAGTCATGGCCGTAATATTTCTGTGGGTGACGAGTCTGAGTGTGTCTCTGCCATTCTGGTATTGTAAGGGAGTCTTTAATAGCACGCTAAGTCTATCTGAGATGCTTGTGATTATCTAATTTGCATTTATTACTACCTGGGAAGTGGCAGGGCCAGGCTACAGCTTAAGTGTGCCAAGAGAGAGGAGGAAGGAAACTGCCTCTTCAGCGCCTTGCCTCTGCTCTCTGTCCCTGCCCACACCCCGCCAGAGCCACCTGGGGTTCTCCTTTCCTCATTCTTTTTGTGGAAGAAAGGAGTAAGGAAACACTGTCTGTCTCATAACTAGAGCACCAGATAGCCAAACGGAAAGGTTTGGTTTTAAGCTTTTTCACTAACTTGTGGATTTCACAATTCAGTAAGGCTTGTACTACCAAAGCCCATAGTTCAGGGCATAATTATGACTAATTAATGTTGTGCTATACATATTCATTTCTATAGCTTGGGAGTGTGCAGCAACATTAAGCAAATCTTTAAGGCAACTTAAGCTACTCCTTTTCTCCTGCTCCCATAATTCCCGCCCCAGCATCTTTCCTGTTGCCTTTTGGAGTTAGTTGACCTTCCCTGTGCAAATATGCAACTGGTGTTTGAATTGATCTATAGCTTTCAGAGTGAAAAAGTTTCTGATTAATTTAATTTTAAAAGTTTATATTGGAAAAGAAATACATTGGGATGACAGCAAAAGGAATGGGAACTGGCCACAGGTGCCCTACGTGCAGCTAAACAGATAGCATAAAGACAAAAGATTTTCAGTCAGGTATGCAAAGTACTTATGTTCTGAACTTCATTCACACATTTCATGTGGCCTTTATAAGCATTCCTGGAGATAACCCTGCCTGTCTTTGGCGACTCTGCAGCTTCTGTGTGAAACCCAGTTCTGTGCAGAAACCCGAATCATTTACCTTTTCATCTCACAGAAGCACTAGTTATATTTTAGACTTTGCCCCAGTGTTGTTCAGAGAAATGTAGTAATAGTTCCTTTTTTTTTTTTTTTTAAACAGATAGAGCAGTGTGTTTACTTCCATTCTGCTGTAACTGTAGGACAGCTAGAAAAGACTGATGCTTGCTCAGGAAAAGAGCAGCAAAGTAGGACTCCAGTGCCAAAGGTGGATGCTTTGGAGACCTTACAGTGTGTGAAAACAGGGAGTCCAGAACACATTTTATGGTTTCTGATATGTTTGTTGTCACTGGATTAACTGCCAAAACAGCATAATATGAAAAAAAACCCCAGACAATAAAGAGTAGTAACAGTTTTCTCATACTGTTTCCCTAACTGTTTCCTTTGTTTTCTTAGCAGGGACTCAGAAACCAAGAATCAACAAGCCAACAAATGTATTCCGCAGAAAAATGATGAGAAAACTGATTAAAAAGCCTCAGACGTATAACCCTAAGTCTTAAAGTTGATGTGCGCTTGGATGTTTAAAACACCTTTTGATTCCACTTTCTTTTGCAAGATAGTTTCCACACAGTTTAATACACCAACATAGTCTGTCTTTCAGAACTGCTTTTTATTTTCAACTTACTTTTTATAAAGAACTGCATTTAATAGAAGGAGAATGAACCTAAGTTTGGTTCTTCTGCTCTGTTGTCTTTGCAGTAGTACGTTGGCAAAGCCAGATATTTAGATTTCCATGTTTTTATAGGGAAATGTTAATACTGCCTTGGGAGAATATTTCAGCTGTTACAAATCACTTAAGATTTGAAAAACCAATTGTCTCTTAGTGTGACTAAGGAGAGCACAAAGCTCAATCTCTGCCATGGATTTGTTTAGCATCCTCTGCTTGCTAAAGAAGAGGAACCTTTCAGAAGTGCGTTCAGGGGCTTATTGTCCTGCCATTTTACATACTTTGGCACTCTCATTTAAGTAGAGTGTCCATTACAGTTATGTTCATAGTCAAGACTTTCAGAAGCCTTTGTAACAGTAGAAGAAGTATAAACTTAAATCTGACTCAGCTCACAAGAAAAAATTTGGAATAGGGATCCTTTGATAAACACTCTGACAAAGGCAATGAATAAGCTACTGGAGTATTAAAATAAAAATGTAGCCATTACTTTTTAATGACATTTGAAATCTCTGCTAAGTTACACTCCAGATCCACATATGGCATAAATCAGCATATTTTATTGATTTTAATGGGGCTACACTGATTACATCTGCTGAGGATCTTTGTGTTTACGTGGTGACTGTTAAAGCAGAGGAGCAGAAGCTTCTGCAAATCTCATGTAATCCCTCTTTTGAGGCACTATTGTATTTCTTAAGGTAGATTATGCCTGTGGTGATACTATTGCACCTTCTTTTATGTTTTGTATTTGAGCCATGTCTGAATTTCAGTTAATTTCACCTACAGTATTTTCTAAATATGAATTCATAAGTAATGTTAATAAAATGGTTTTGGGAAAAAAAGGAGGACTTGTTCTGTCATATGCTTCCGTTAATTATCCTGAATTAGTTGTATACATATGTATGTGTAATGGAACCTATTATTTACTAATTATGACTCTAGCAGAGTTTAGTTGTGTCTTAAATCATTTCCTTACGCTGAGGTCTTTATTTGAAGAAAGCCAGTAAATTGCATTGATGTCATTCATCCCCAGCAGTTTTTATGGCTCATCTGGCTCTCCCTGAAGAGCTGCTCTCAAAGGGGTGCTTAGTTAAGCTGATTGTCTGCTGCTGGGTCTCCTGTTTGATGTTCCACTATCTGAAGAGCTTTTATGTGGGTAGTGGGTTATTTGCTTGAAATGACATTGGCTTTCTGGTAGAAAATTTCAGGTGTGTGCTTTATCCCCATTTTGGAGAGGGAACATGGTGGGAAAACTAGTCAAGATTTGTTTTCCTTACCGATTTTTTCTCTCACTGATGGATTTTCAATTAAAGCAGTCAGCTGTACTTGCCATAGTCTTTCTACCACTGTTTCTGGTTCTTTATCTCAAAAAACGTTTTTATTTCAATTAATCTATCACTAGTGCAGCTGAATGAGCACACTCATTCAGTCACACTCTGTGACAGAAAATTGCTGGTAACTAGTGACAGAGTTTTGCACATTTGTCCCCTAGCAAACCTCTTCTCTGGTAACCAGCCATCAAACAGAAACGGGGCCAGTCAACCTCCCTGGGGGAGGGAGGGCACACTACCCATGGACGCTCCCTGTGGCCCTTCCCTCAGGCTGTGAATTTTGTCCATCCTGCTTAGAGCAGCAGCCCAGAGTGTCCCTCTGAATATTTTTTTCATACCTAGCACTATCCTTTGGGGCATCCCAGCTGCATTTGTTGCAGGTTTCTGACCATGGCTTAAAAAAACAAGCTGGTTTTGGAAGTCAAAGTTAAATTGAAACACTGTTTTTAACCGTAGAGCATGGTCATCTTTTAACAGCATTATCGTGGGGTATAATCTCTGGTAACATGCTTGAGAAACGGACTATTGCTCCTTACCTCTCTGGGTTTGACTTTTATAGGAGTATCTTGGGATGGGATACAAAAGTGTGGGATTTAAAGGAAGTCCTAAATGTGAGAGCAGCTTCATCTCATTTTACTTTTTGGTCTCAAGAGTCGGGTGCCTGGTCACGTACCATGACATACCCTAGGCAGTGTGATACCCAGACAGTGTCCTGGAAGAGATCCAAGAGTTTGATCACCTTCTACTCATGCCCCCTTAGGGGCTCAGCAAGAGCTTTCGTGATGGTCCAGGCTCCATCCAGGATGCAGGAGTGGCCACTGCAGCCCTTTGTAATGCAGCTGCTCCGCATGCTCTTTCTTTACTTGTAAAAAGACATAATTCAAAGTTCAAGAGCTTACTGCTAGGGCACCCGGTGAAATATCAAAGGCTCAGGTTTTAATTCCTTATCTACCTGGTATCACACAGAAATTTAACCTAAACCATCCATAATTCTTGCAGGGTTTCCTGGTGTAGAGTATTCTGGAGGACAGGAGGGAGGGAGAGGAAGGGGATAGGCCATGGAAGTTTCTTTCAGTCCTTTAGTGAAGCTCTCCCACTTTGTATAAATTGTACCTTCTTTCCAGGTAAATGCCTTAATCTTTTTTTTTTTTTTTTTTTAACTACAAAGAATTTCGGCTGCAGCTGTGCTGCTTTGCTTCATGTTCTTATGTTACTCTAACATTCCTCCCAACTCCTGTGGCTTTGACTAATCTGAATGATTCTCTATCATCTACAACATTTCGTATGACTCAAGACTTACTTCCTTTTTCAGTTTGCTGATGAAACAACACTGGCCCAAGGCTGGGTCAACTGTTAACATTTTGCCACATTGAAAATTAACACAGCCCATACCATCCTGCAAATTAACTTTTATTACAGTAGCCAATGTCCAGCAGCTGTTATCGTGTGTCACAGCACCAATTTCTACTGCAAAGGAGGGAAGCAGTGATTATAATTGATTGGATTCACCTTGTCTTGCATAGGCAAACTGACACTGACACTCATGATTAGTGATTTGCATGGGACAGTCAGACCTGCCACTGAAGAGTGGTTGCTGAAATAAGCAGATTTGACTGAATTGCAAATAATATCACTGCTCTGTAACTTCCATTGCAACCCATAATTCCAGTTCTTTTCTTAGTGGTATCTTGTGAAGAACTATATCAGAGACTATAAAAATGAAAATCTGCACTGATTCTTCATCCTTAGTCTGTGGCAACACTCAGGGAATTGCTTTGTGGAGTATTTCAAGGGTTGGAGAGTGGCTTCATCTTTATATTTCAGAGGAATTTTAACTGTCAAAAAAGTAAAGAAAAAAATGCATGTGGAAACACGTAATCTTTTTAAATGATGGAAAGCAAAATTTCACTTCTATTTCAATGGTGATTGGCCCAATAAAAGACTTTCTCACAGTTCCATAGTTTATGTGCAAAACCGCGATGAGTTCAGCTTGTACCCCTGGAGTAGGATTTCTAACTGCCAGAAGTGTCCCTGGTCCTCTGTTGCTTCTTGTCATCTGAGGAGGTGGAAATATGGATTATTTATTTATTTAAAAAAGAATTTATCAGACATAATGGGCTACATTAAAAAAAATTAAGAAATTATTGAAGTTGTGTCTCAGCTCACAGGTGAAATTTTGTGTCCCCAAGCTTGAAGCCAACTGTACTGCTGACAGCAGCAGTTCTGGATCCAGGCAGTGACAAGAAATCTGTTCTACTGGATAAATGCAGTCCAGCTATTGTTATGTACATCAGGAAGAGCCACATTGCAGATGTGCCAGAATTATTATGCACTTACAGTAGTGTTATTGAAAGCAAAATGTGCCTCATTATCTTTCTAGAAATTTTATTATTATATGTAACTGTCACTGGTGACAATTAGTATAGAGACACTTGTTTCTTGTTGAAGTGAGCCTAATTTTTCAGTGTATGGTGGTCCTGTACAGTAGTGTCTATCATCTGATAAAAGACTTAATTGCTCAGGAGAAGGAATGTTAATCATAGTATATAAAGCCTAATGAACAGCAATGATAAATAAAAAAATCTATGTAAACAAGATGCATAAAAGCATGCTGTTTGAAGTGTTAGCAACTGATGTGATCATGAGCTGTGATTTCCAAATAAATGCCAGAGCAATGAGTGTTCCCAGTTCATGTCTAAACTATTAATAAAAGAGAGATAGTTCAGGCAAGTTAAAGACTAATTTATGAAAGGTAAAACATTGTATCTATTATGTGGGAATAAAACAAGTCCCCTTTAATTTGTACTGGCAGCACCGACCACAATTTCAGATGAATATGGACAAAATCAATGCTCTTCCAGACACAGCTGCTGCTTAGGTGCTCAACTGCTTTTGTGTGAAGGGTTTTAAATGCAGTTTGAACTCAAAGTGGATCACAGTGTCTCACTTGGTGGGGCTGAACTTCAAGCTGGTGAGCATACAGTAATATTAAGCCTTATTTTTTCTCATGCTAGATCCTCATTAAAGGCCTTAATATACTAACTATGTGTTAAATTTTTTAATGTAACTGCCAGATGAATTACAACATTTTTGCTCAGTGAGCTTGCTTGGAAGCTTACTACTCACTTAACAAGTGTGCAACATCTGCTCTAAGAGGAAAATACATGACTAAAATCGTTAAAGCTTTGTATGAAATACAGTAATAAAATTCATAGTAACTAATAAATGCGTATGAACACTATTCTCTATGGGATAGTTTTCTCTGTGTGTGGGAAGCAAGATAAAGAGGATAGATTATACCAATAAAAGCTATTTAAAGAGCCAAGAGAGTAAAGAGTGAAAAATATACCTCATTATCAAGCCAGGAAAAAGCTTTCCACCATCACAGTAGTTTTCAACAATGAGAAATATTGAGTTTTAGTGATGTTAAAAAAGAACATATATAAAAATGCCTCCAGTAGAAAGTAGTGAGACTATCAAGACTTTTTTTCCCTTTTCTCCCCCTCTCTAAAAGTGAGAGGGAAGTCTGCTGAGAAAAACAGTGAAGACAAATAGTATTTACTGCTCTTTCATGGGTCCAGGCCGCTGCACTGGAGCACAGGGAGCTGGTACAGTTCCTGCTGTGCCAGCTGGAGGGATTCTACCATGAGTTCAACAAGACCTGGAGTGAGTCTGAACATTTTGATAACCTCCTTTAAGTGCAGAAACTTGATCTTGTGTTCTCCTGCAGCAGTACCTGTGCGTGCTTTACCTGAGCTCTTCTTTCTCAATTTTTATCAGCGGGTGTAAGCAAAAAGCAAAGGCTAAGAAAAAATTTCTGACCTTTATTTCAGTGCCAGCGCAGTTGTTGGATGTATGATGTGAATAATTGTGTGCTCTGGTAGGGCAATAGGTTCCTTTCAAGTTGGAAAGGAGGCTAACTAATTTCTTTGCTCCAATATGTCTTCAGATAGGATTAGGACCAAAACTGCTAAAAGGCCTTTTCTATAAAAACACTGGAAAATCCCCGTTTTAGTATTAAAGGCATTTCCTTGATTAGGTTTTATCAGGGTTTGTTCCTTCCAACTTTTTCAAGACTCTTCTTTTAAAATCTAAAGAAATATTCAGAAAAATAGAGATTGGTCTACATTGAAGGAGGAATTTCTAAATCTCCTTAGTTTGGTTTAAAGTTATCAGATAGCTTGAATATTCTTCCTTCCTATATATTGTATATTAGTAGACAACTATTCTTTTGTACTGGTAATTGAATTGAGTTCCTTAACTGATCTCATAATAGCAATTTAGCATCCTTCTAGTGTGAATTAATCTTAGCACTACTAAAATAAAACTGCAGAGTATGAATCACAGTAAGTTCTAATTCTCACAGAACAATATAAAGCCTCAAACACCTGAAAAAAGTAAATGTGTCACTTAAGTAGAGCTCACTTAATTTTGTTTTTCAGTTTTGTATTTTCTGTTTAGAACTGAGAATGAAAAAAACCTGCAAACTGTACTCTGCACCTATGCTGATGGAAAGCTACTCTTGATCTCCAGATATACAATAAATAAGCTCTTTCCAAACCTATTGCAATGGAGTTGACAGAGAGTCATCCAGCTCTTTATCGCCTCATTTTTGAACAGACACCTCTAGTTAATATTTCTATTCCCAACAGGCAGAATTATGCTTTTGAATGCGATAGTGAACTCTCAGTAGCATTTAGAATGAGGTTTCCTTCTTTAAAAAGCTAATTTTATTTTATTTTTTCTCAGTTTCACTGAAGCATCTTGAAGGCTTTCTCATTTTGGCCTGAAAGGCGTTGGGGGCGACCATGCTGAATCTCAGCTGCAGAGGGTGAGGCTCCGGATTTCAGAGCCACAAAATACACTTGAACTATTTATTGCTGAAACCCTCAGCCCCGTGAAGAAATCACTGAGAAACAGCTTAGAAGGGTCTTTGGCAAGAAAAGAGGTAGGACGTATCTTAAGCACTTGAGAAAGCTAAAGCAGGGGAAAATAAAACAGTCACAGCTCTTGCAGGATCCCTCCTGGTCATAAGAGACATTTTTTTCAAGTTTTGGAGTGATGTTCATTCCCTGGCTAGGGAAGCCTAGGTTGGAAGAAGGAGGGAAAAAAAAGCGTTCTCTGACTCACTGCAGTTCCTCCTGCTTTGCCCTTCTGAGCAGCCTCTGCCTGCGCCTTGTTTGTGCAACAGCCAGGAAATGCTGGAGCTGGCCCTTCTCTTGGGGTTTGTTAGCCAGGGCTGGGCCAGGTGACCTCCGAGCTCCTTTCAGCCCAAATTTTCCTATAAGTAGGAGTGACTGTCCTAAGTGGAGAGTAGCGTAATGTTGGAAATGCAAGTAAGTTTTCTGAGGACATCACAGGAAAACTAAGGATACGAATGAGCCCAGACTCCTGGGTGCCCGGGGCACTGCCCATTGCCATGACCTGGGGAAATTCCTATTCCCAATGCAAGCCACAGCCCATGCTGGGAGCTATGGGATTTGTGGAGGACATCTGTTCCAGTGCTGTGCAGAGCTACAAGCAGCTCAGTGCTGGGGACATCAGCTGAGAGTTACTGAGGAAGAGGAGAAGTGCATGGGGAGGGACACAGCCTGGCTGCATCACTCTGAGTGGGGGTGGGGAGGGAAGTGGCCATGGGGAGAAGGAGAGCAGGAGTGGGCAGGGGGCTCCCACCACGTGACCTGGCCTGCTGGGGTGCGGGGGCTGATGATGGAGCCCTCCCCTGCCCCTTCCAGCAGATCCATCCCACTGCCTTTTCTGTACCCTATGTTCTATGATCAAAGCAACATATTTTATTCTAAGGAACAGTACTGATTTACGTCATTTGAGTACTATGCAATAAACTTTTTGGCCACATGTTGTATTACAGTGCTGTCATACACCAGCTAATGTACAAAAAACAAAAGAAATAAAAATTCAGCTATCTGGCCTCTCAGATGGAAGCATACAGTATTAATAGAGCTTTGAAATGCATCACTGTACTCAGAAAAAGACTAAAAGTAATATTATTCTCCTTCAGACATCCAAACCCATAAAATAATGACTATTTTGTTTTCCAACTCATTCACTAAATCTCACTGAGTGAATGCTCCACAAAACACATCAAAACACAACTTTGAGATTTTTGCAACTGCTGAATGACTGTGGCAACTCTTTCTCTATTTTATTGCATTCAAACTAAGCAGATATGAAGAGAAATTGTGATACGTAACTAAATATATACCTAGCAATGGTATGCATTACTGGTAGCATTCATTCACAATTCAAACCTATTCCTATTATCTTAGGAATAATCACAGTCTGAAACATGATTAGGACTCAATCTTTCTGTGTGGTTTGTCTGCTAATTTCCATTTAAGTCACCATTCAAAAAAAAAGAAGTTATTTTCCTAATCAACAGGTATGGCACCCCTGTCTTGTCTCAGAGAGACCTTATTGGCTATGTTTGGTCTGTACAATGTCACCTTTACTAGTAATGCAGATTTTTCAGTCTGTGCTTTGGTCTCTCTCATTTCCTCAGTTTTTGTAATGGAGGACAATCAAAAGGAGGTTGTTGGGGAAGGAACTGCACGTCCTGTATCTGTACAGAGAGTGCTTGTACAGCTGAAGGTGAAAACAGAAGGGATCAGGAAACAAAGACCACATTTACAGAGGTGTTTGATTTGTGGGATTTTAGTAAGCTGAATGGGGAGTTTCCCAGGCACTTTTTAAAAGTGCCTAAGGCACCTTATCTCTGTCCTTGGACATTTATCTCTATCTTTATTTATTGAGGTAAATATCTTTGAAAATCTGGCTCCACCTTTCATTTTCAAAATGACTGAGGACCAGATGGTTCATGCAAATTGTCCTGTTCAGAACTGCACACTTTGGTGCTGCCTAATGTTGAGACCCTTTCCGTTCTTGTGCGTCACGGGCCAGGATCCCACCGCGCAGTGCTGAGTGGTGACCAAGAAAAGGATATGAAGAGTTTGGTCTATTAGGTGGCAGCTGTCTAGAACAGGAAAACTGAAAAACAGGAAAACAAGTGAAAAGGCCAGAAATGAGTGTCTCCGTCTTATGCAGAATCCAGGGCCAGATCCCAGTCCATGCTGCCTTCTGGCTTTGAGTCAATAAATTTGGGTCAGTGCATTTTGTAATATTAGGATTTGCCCAAAATTTAATTAATTTGAATAAAGACAAACAGATAGTAGAATTCCTGTAAATGCTGCAGTATGAAATGATATCAAGATGTGAACCACCTCTGGTTTCAGTTTTGCAAACCAGAAACCTGTCTGGCATTTTGCGCAATCAAAACCACACCCTTTTCCATTCAGCTCTAATTCATTAACTAGAAAGCTCTCATATGATTCCCTTTTTCCACAGTTGATGGTATTATCTACAGTTTAAGATAACATAAAAGAAAGCTTGCTATGCCAGAGATGTCAGTGATAATAATTTTTATTTTTTAACACAGTTACCCATTTCACATTATTTTCTGCGTTTTCCAGTACTGAAATGAATCCTACATATAATAGTTACCCATTTCACATTTTTATTTTCTGCATTTTCCAGTACTGAAATGAATCCTACATATAAAAAATAAAAACCTTGACATTAAATTGATCTCAGAACATTAAGAAAAAACATCCACCACACCCTGTGATTAATTCATTAATCCATCTTTCAAAACAAGTAGTCTAATTAGCTCACAAACAAGAACATGACGCACACGTGGCTCTTCAAATAGTGTTGACATACTGAATAGTTCAGATTCCTGCGATACCCAGCCTTTCACTTGCTGCTTCCAGTTCCAGTAAGACCCAAGATGAGAATGCTTTTGCTCTCAAAGGTTACTTGGTGTGCTATATGGGATGAACTCATGGTCCAAGGCTGGGATGCAAAGAACAGACCTCTTTGAAGAAAGATGAGATTTCAAGTGCCCCTAACTGACAGCCATAAGCAGAGTTGACTAAAAAATATGGAGATTTTAAAAGACCTGAGAGCTGTCATTTAGCCTCTTTGTGAGCACTACAATGCAATAAAAAGTTTAATAGCTCAGGCCACATAGATGTATTTGTACGCATGAAAGAGAAGGAGAACTGCGGGAAGCAGATTGCCTGGTGAAGAATGCAAGGAGAGAGAGGTCTGTTAACTCATTTGAGCTACACAACATCCAGAGGCCACAAAGCGGTGTAAAGTAAGGGTGATAGTTTTTGTGGGGGGGCAGGACTGAAGTTGCATTTCATATATGCCTTTCATTCAATTGAAAGGTGAGCTGGAAAAAGTACCAATAAAAATGTTACCATTCTATTCATAGCAATACAATTATTTTTAAATACTTCAGAAAGATCAACCAGGATAAACAAGCTAACAAGCTGGTTTTAATCTGTTATTATATTATGTTTTTGTTCTTTGATTTTATTTTTTTTTAATGTCAGGCTGCTGTTACGTCACAAAATCTCAGAAATGGGACTGAGGTGAGTGTTTGGTAACTGTCAAGGTCTCTGTCATTGCACCCACATTCTCAGTCCTTTCAGCTAACGGAGGTGCTGCTGCACTGAATTAATTCATGTTATCATCTAGCAAGGTGGACCTTATTTTCTGGTACTGACTTGGCTTTTGGTTAACGTTTTTTGGCACAGACTGTGACATAATTGGAAATTATTTCTCAATTTTTTTTTTTTTTTTCAAAGTTCAAAAGAGAATTTAGGTGCTAGCTATGTCGTTCATTCCACCTTTATTTTGGATATTTGTAGGAACAGAATCAGTTTCTGAGAATTAAATTATCCCATTGATTGTTGAAAAAAGAGGAAAGATAAAAATGCTACAGCAAAGACAAGGAAACTGAATTACCCAGCAGATCTACCCATGTCTGACAAGATGTCTTCTGTCACACTTAATGCTTGGTTAGTGGCTAGGATGGGTGGAGATTAGCATGGGAAAATACATATACACCTTATGTGTTGTGTAATGGTTCTTGCATTGGTTCCCTGCACATGAGCTGAGTCAGAAAGCTCTTACAGGGTAGCCTTGTAGCAGATTATGGGAAAGGCCAGAGATTTGGGTTCATGTGAATCCAGTCATGCTAATAAGACATCAGGGAGGTTCATGAGCACATTGATGGTTGAGAATGGCCAACACAAGAGTAAACAACAAACTGACAGAGTTTGTTGTTTACTGACAGAGTTTGTCCTGAACAAACAAGCTGACAGAGTTCGTCCTAAAGAAGCTACAGTCCAGTAAGGAACTTCCTGAACTTCCAAGAACATGGTCTGGAAATAATCAGAGCACTCAGTACATGTGGAAAGCAAGCCTGGTAAGCAGTGCTGCTTGTCAAAAACCAAAATTCCTGTCCTTTGGGTACTCCTGCAGTTCCAAATATTTTCTTCCACTGCTGGGCTGGAACAACAACAACAAAAAAGTAGAAATACTAAGTTTTTAATGAAAAACTAGTATTTCAGAATTCTATTTCAGATATATCATTTTTACTAAAAGAAGTGCAAAAGTAATCAAGTCCAACCAAAATGTACTGAATGTAAGGAAGCAAAATGCTTTGTTCTTTTCTGCCCTATGAAACGCTGAGAGAATATCCAGCACATGGCTAAGCCTCAAGGTGATGTGCTGTTGGTTGTACTTCTGCTCCCCTGTGAACGGGGGAGGTCCTTTCACGATCATTTTGCAGAGCAGGAAAGATGAGCCATATAATGAAGGACAGTTAGACATGTAGCTGTCACAAAGTTAATGAAGTTATTTACAAGTTAGATCATAGAAGAACTAACTGATTTGCTTAAAACAGCACAGAAAGGCTGTGGCAGAAGACAGACTTCACTTTGGGTAATTTTGGTACCTAACACAAAGAAAAACAGCCTTTCAAGTAGGTTGCACGGATACAGACAGGTCCAGCCAGATCACAGCAAAATCAAGGCAAAGTTTGTCTATCTACAGAAAGCAAGATGGACACACTCTTAGTTTATTTAGCTACATGTTTTCTATTTCCAGCTCCTATGTTAATGCAATTTTATTTTATATTTAGTCTTGCATACTTTTTTTCTTCTCTAAATTGAATATTTGGATTCTTTTCCTTTAAACATAGAGGTTTGGAATCTGGTATAATGTAAAGAACAGACACTGCAGCAATATGTGACATAGGCAGACACAGGTGGGAGTTTCCTCACCTATCATTGACCCATTCCCATACTTCAAAAGTGTTTAGAACAATAAAATCTCACCAATTTTTACAAGCTCCAGAAATAGCTATATGATTTTTCCAAAGTTAAAGATGCTAAGCAGTTCTTGTTTTTCCACGAGTCTATCCTTTTTTATTTAAATTAACAATTTCTTTGATATTTTGAAAAAAAGATCTGATCCCTAGAGGTATACATCTAAAAGACAGATGTATAGAACACAAATTATACTCAGAAAAGTGTAAGTATAGTGAGCTCACTTGGATTCTTTTTTCTAATCATAAAAGTGGTCCCAGAAAACTAAATGTGGGTCATAGGCTATTCCTGTAATGTCATAATTTTAGGAACAAGCATTTATTTTTTTGAATGAAGGATTATTAGTATACTGAAGTGTGAAAGAGGCTATTGTCTCCCACTTAGTTTACTACATAAAATGCTGACTACTTGAGGTATTTGGAAGAAACATAGATGGCTCCTTCACTTTCTAAGTCACATTTCCCCCAAAGTTAAAATGAAAAGATTGGTTTATAGAGTGTTTTCAGTTTGCTTTTATTATGCACCTCTGGTTTTATAGCCCACTATTTTATGATGTTCCATAAAACTAACCCAGAAGCATACCACCATGTTCTTATTATTGAGAAGTCTAACCCTCCAGCCTTTTTCCAGGCAAGTAAAAGCTAACTTCATACCACAGGATTTGGCTTTAAAATCTTCTTAGCTAATTTGACTTTTCCATTTGCTTCAGCAGTTTTGATTTCAGGCACTCTCTACCGCAACCAAATATGACAACATCTTTCAGAATATCATGCTAGCATTGCTCCATTAGTTGGCTTCCCCTGAATTCTTGCTTTGCACTGTTGTACTCCATGTAACTCAGCTAATAATTTACTGGCTTTTACTATTGATAGACACTGTTTAATAACTCTTCCCACACACTGGTAAAAAATGAAGATCAGTTAGCAATGCCAATTAAACCAGGAAATGTTCTTAAAAAATAACAACCAGGAAAAATACTAAAATAAATATTTTGGTATTGTAGCAACATTTTCTTTCTAAGTGCAAAAAGTCCTTTGAATTGCCCTGAAGATTGTCTATTTTCTTTTTTTCTTTTGATTGTTATGACTAAAAAATATGTAATGTATGGTTTCCAAAATACAACATTTCCTTCTGTAAAATCATTATTTTTCATTAATGTCTTTGAGAAACCATTTTTGTGGCTCAGAAGGGGGATAAATTAACTTTTAGAAACAGATCTCCATGCGATTTCCCAGGTCCTGCTGTCACAGCGCTGTGAAGCTCAGCCCTTGTACCATTTTCGTTCCGCTGGGGTTTGGCAGCAGGCTGGGCTGAGGAAGTGATCACCTCTGTGTTATTAGAAACAAGGTTTGGATCATGCTGGGCTGAATTTGGACAGGCCAGTCACATGGCACTGGGGGAAAACCACACAATCTGAATCTCCACTGTGAAGCAGACCTTACCCTCTCCCTGATATAATTCCTCCCCTTATTCCATTCTAGTTCCAATGCCACACAGAGCCGATGTACTCCACAATCAAATGAGATACCATTTCACTAATTAATGGAAAACAGAATGTGAAATTATGCTCAATAAGCTTGACTGAGAAGTTTCTGAAACTACAAAATTGAACCCAATTTGAAAATAATTTTAAATGCATATTTATTTTATTGTGCATTACAATCATAAATGTTTCTTGATAAATTCTGAACTACTGCAAAACACAAATTCCCTCATTTTCCAGGAAAAACAGTTTTCTGTGAGATCCAACCTGTACATTATAATACAGCAAGAACCTCAGAAGAATTTAACCGTCCAGTGATAGACACACAGCTTCTTGTGCTGTGCCTCCCTGTCAGTGTGCAGGGACTTGGAAACCTTCCAGAAGTGCTGTGCTGGGCTGTTTTCTTCTTCTCCAGAGCAGGAACACCCTGAAACATGTTGCTTTCCAAATAAGCATGGTAAGCACTGGCCCAGCTGCTTGCAGTGTCCCCTCTGTCTTGATCCTGCTTTGCACTCTCCAAAATTTGATGAGAAGGCACCTTCCCTACATGCTCTGCAGGTTCCCTCCTTGCACACAAGAGTGTGTGCTATGTGACTGAAGCCCATCTTTGGTGGGTCCTGAGGCACAGCAGCTCAAAAAAGGGCTTCAAAAAGACAAGATTCAAATTATATCAAGGCAGGATTTTTTTCCTCCTCTCCTTCCAGCCTGTACTGAAAACCAGGGAGTTTATCTTCAGAGCTCCCAGAGACTTTGAGGTTATTTTTGTGCAGACAAATTAAATTTATCTTTTCATATGAGGGATATTTGGCTTATATGCAGGTAATCTATAGAAATTAGTATTTCACTTAAAGGAAAATTATGATGTCTTGATCATGATCTGTTAATGCCATATAGCAGGTGACTAATTTAGCAAGGTGAAGCACTGTTAGCCTGTAATGAATGCACCCAACAAGACTTAGTTGCTCAACAATCACAGCAACGTGTTCATGACACCTCACATTGACCACTGTCATGTTATTGCTGTGAAAAGATTCTTACCTGCTACAAATTGGCCCTGGTCAACCAATTATGGTACAGTCAGATCTGTACCATATCCTTAGTGAAACAGTAGTACTGATCTATCTTTCAGCAAATTTTCTGAGTTCATTTCTGTCTTTTACATAGGAGTTGCTTTCATGCTGACAAGGAAATTAGTGACTCAGTGGCTTAATAACACAAGGAACTGTTTAATAAGACAAGGAACTCTTTTAGACCATTTTGATCTCTTCCAAGTTGGATGGGTTAAATATTTGGAATAGTACTTGAGCTTCTATCTGAGTCTTTTCCTAGATGTAAGCTACATTTTCTTTGTTTCATGAACTGTTGATTTTCAGAATACCTGCATCTAGTATCTCCAGAAACACCCCAAGGATGGATGGACAGGTAACAGGACGTTTCCTTGTTCCTCCTTCAACCTCTTGCATGCTTGTTTCAGGTGAATTACAAGGAAAGAGAGGGAAGTGCTTCAGTAAGTTAAGCTAAAATTGTTCTTTTATCTGATTTTAGCTGTAAATAGCTCATCTGAAGAAATTCTGATGATGATATGCCTGTACAGTGAAAAGCCTCTGTCTAGCTGCAGAGTCACTAAAAGCAAGAATGAGATGACAGGGAGGACACCAGGTTAGAAAGGAACGATGAATGAAGGTGAAGACAAGAAAGAAATTACACTTTTCTGGTTAATGCCATTTCACCTGGAGTCCTATGAACATGGCATTTACTTAGAGGTATTAGCTGTGCCTCTGTGCATGTTAGTTCAATCTCCTTTTTATCTGCAGCATTTAACCCAGATCTTTTTGTAGTACTGAACAGATAAATAAACATTTAAATGAAAGTTCTACCTGAACTGGTAGAAAACATTGTTTCAAGCTGCAAGAAGCCCACAAAAATCCTTAAGACAAACATGAAAGAAATATTTCTAGCTGAAAGGTACCATGGCAGGTTGACATCCCGTGGGAGGCTTGCCTTTCAGAGTCACTGCCAGATTTCTGCTCACCAGGCAAAAGAATTTGTGAATATTTAGAAACCTATTTAGATAGTTTCTAGAGAGATGACACAAACACATTATAACCACGGGCCAAACAAGTGATGGACCACTCTGAATGTTGCCCCTGGGGGAGTCTGCATGTCCCAACCTTCTGCTTGGCAGGGGGCAGATACCATGATGTGTACTTGTCTGGGTGCCAGCAAAATCTTTGCAGTACACAGGAAAAATTCAGCTATCTTCAGAATCCTCATTATTAGTTAAAAGGTGATTCACCAAAGAAAAGAAAAAATAAATTCAAGCATACTTATTCAGCCTCATCACAGTCCAAATGGAGAAATCCATAACCTCCAATAACATTCTTAAGGCCCCTAAATTCTACATAGGGAACATTAACTGCCAGCAAATAGGATCCATCAAAGCTAGTATTCAAGGCATCCAGTAAAAAGTGGTCTGCAAGTGGGACAGTGGGACTCAATTCAGTCTCATCAGAGTGCTGGCCTCCCATTCCAGTTAGGACTCCCCACCCTGAACTCTTTCCTGGGTGGAAGTCTGTACTAAATAATATTACTCCTACTGTTTCATCCATCAGCTCAATAGTCACAGCCCTTACCTAGATGAGAAGACCCACAGTCAGTTCCTTCCTCTATTAAGACATTATGAATCCACACATTCTTCATAAATACTCTAACCTCACAACATAGCCTATTTGTAGCTGAGCTTTTCCCAATCTCTCTTGTTGAAATTATTCCATAATTCAGTATTCATTGAAAGAGAAAGATGATATTAAACATAACTATATTCCAATGGAATATACAAGAAAGAGAGACCTGGATTCCAGAAACCTGCTTCAGGGAACATTTAATATGAAAAACTTAAGTATCTGCCATCTGAACCTCTGCCTCTCCAGAAAAAGCAGCTTTACAGTCAGATTCTATCACCTAGCTCATCTCCCATGGGCCCGACGTGTGCAAGGCTTTTCTCATCTATGTGCTCTTAAGAATGCCAACGTCTAGGTGACTATGAGACATGAAAGAATGATAACTTGGTACATCTCACTAGGGCGGTTATGAGTGAGATGTTGGTTTACCTCTGACCATGGCTGCATGATCTTCATTCAGTTGTGGTCTTTGGAGAAAAAAATGTGAGTATCTACAGAATTTAGGATCTCCATTGTTAGCTGGAAATATAAGGACCTAAATTTTGAATGCAGACAGCTGTAGAGAAGCCACTGACAAATACACAATGTTTCTTTTGTGCATGCTTTAGTCTTGCCCTTAATAACAATTTCCTGGGTTGATTCTCCACTCTGCTGCTCCTCTGAAGCCAGTGCTGTTATACCAGTAGGGTCATCACAATGCCAGTAAGGTCTGTCACAATGCTTGCATGTTTCCGATGTGCTTCTGCAGCCAACGCCATCAGCACCAGCCTGTTTTCAGCACCAGCCTCTTTGGTTTTTTTTTTGTTTTTATTCTATATTTTTAATCAAATAAAATAATCCCTAAAAGTGTCTGTGAAACAAAATGCAGTTACAGATCAAGGACTAAATAACAGAGATTAAATGTTCCCCATGCCAGATGAATTACTTCACCTTAAATATTTCACACGTATTTCTAAGTAACTGCATGTTCCCTCCAGAGAATATCATCTGACTGACTTCAGTTTTCAAATGCAATAAATCCTGTAGGTTAAGTAGTTGCAGCTGCTGAGCAATCCTGTTTCATCTGTTCTAACTAAACATTGCACAATGCAGAGAAATAGCCAAGGAAGTTGTTCAGCTAATCATTTCCCAGCGGTAATTACACCTAGGCTAACTTGAGGATTCCTCATCATGCATTAGATTGAGTATTTGTGGCAATACGTCCAAAGCAATTGCTAGACCAATTCCCTGTCCCATGGAAAGTAAAGCATCATCTTGCACTGTGATTTCAATTACCTTACACTGTCACAGCAAACTCTCCCTTAAGTTGTGCCTCTATCTGTTGTAAAAAGTGGAGGAGATTTAAATGGACCAGTTTAGAAGACAGTAAGGTTAGATGAGTGCAGATCCCTATATGGAAATACTTAATTTAACCACTGAACACAGTAACTTTGTAAAAAAAGATTCTTGGTTTTGGGGGGTAAAATAATCTGATTGCGTGTAAAATGTTGCTTTCTCAGTGATTTCTTAAAATTTACTGAAACCCCAGCTGCATTCCCTGGACAAATAATCTTTAAGCTATGCAGAGAAATTATAAAATACCTAAGAAAATAATTCTGACAAACAAAATACTGCCATGATGAGTTCATTCTCGAGTACCTCCATAAAAATAGCACAAATAATGTCTCAGTTAAATTTTTTCTCATATGACTTAAAATAAAGCTTAGTAAAGTAATCAATGCATTCATTGCTACAGAAATAAGGTCATGGATTAAATGTCATTCCTGTTAAAATCAGTGGATGGATATAACTACCCAGTCTGGGTCTAGTGTTTCTCCTTATTTCTTCATGCTCCTAGGAAAATTGACAACCTCACCTGCCCAAGTAGGCTCCAGATATCTTCTTCAAAACTAAATTAATTTTCATGTTTAAATGATTAAATGAATACAACATGAATAAAATACCCAGTGATGGTTGATCTACATTAAAATACTGATTGATTCCTACATTTAGTCTCAAAAGCAGATCATCATGAATGTATGTAAAATGATTGCAAATTTGATGGACAAAAGATGGTTCAGTGCTTTTCTCAGAAGCTATGTAGTGTCAGAAATAGAAATGTCTTGCTAATCACAGGCATAGTGACTTTTTTGTGCCTCCAAATCTTGCTCTGTTTTGCTCCATACCTTAAGCACCACAAGTTACCTGAAACAAAGAGTATGCAGGACTCTCAATAATACCCTGCCATTGCTGTGTCCATTATTATGTACTAGCCTAGAGAGGCGAAGGAAAGTATCTTCTCTACCCTTTCCTTCTTGTTTTGTACACATTTATTCTATTATGTTTTTACTCCAGCTGGGTCATCTGTCAAAGTCTGAGGAGACAGAAATGGAACAGGAAATTACTTGCACTCAGCCACTAGTAGACTTGTGTATATAGAAAAACTTTCTCAACTTTTTTTTTCACAGGAAAAAACTGAGTAGAGCATCCTCACTTATACAAACAGGTAAAAAAAACAGGGGAAAAAGCGCTAGGAAAGACACTGTTTCTACTGATAACATCCTCTAATGCTAAATGGAGAGGAACTTCTCTCTTTTGCTGGACAAGAAAGCTCTTAGCATCCACTTCTAGCTCTGGGTCTCAAGGAAATAAGTGGCAATCCAGACCAAACTAGACCAAGCTGTTTAAATACTTGGCATTGTATCTCACCTGGAACCTTTAATACTATCTGCCAAATATAAGCAGCATGCATTTCCCACCATTATTACTACTGGGTAAATAGGAAACCACAGCTTCCAACAGTCGTGGGGTATCACATTTGTCCTGTAAGGAGACTGGTCTCTCAACAGCAAAGTCCACATCTAAGCAGAGTTATATTTTACTGTCACGCTTATGTTTGTTTCACAGCAGTGCTGTCCTTCAGTCTCACAGAATCACAGAATTGTAGGGGCTGGAAGGGAACTCAGGAGATCATCTAGTCCAACTCTCCTGCCAAAGATGGTTCCCTACAGCAAATGCTTTTAATGGCTGGTTAAAATGTTTTGCCCCAAAATTGTAAATAAAAAAAGTGGG
>NW_010308500.1:23885-24273 GCF_000700745.2 Antrostomus carolinensis
TGTCTTTCTTGAACTGGGGAGCCCAGAACTGGACACAGTACTCTAGATGTGGCCTCACCAGGGCAGAGTAGAGGGGGAGGAGAACCCCCCTTGACGTGCTGGCCATGCTCTTTTTAGTGCACCCCAGATTACTATTGGCCTTCCTGGCCACAAGGGCACATTGCTGGCTCATGGCCAGCCTGCTGTCCACCAGCACACCCAGGTCCTTTTCCTCAGAGCTCCCCTCCAGCAGGTCAGCCCCTAACCTGTACTGGTGCATGTGGTTATTCCTCCCCAGGTAAAGGACTCTACACTTGCTCTTGTTGAACCTCGTCAAGTTCCTTTCTGTCCAGCTCTCCAGTGTGTCCAGGTCTTGTTGAGTGGCAGCACGGCCTTCTGGTGTGTCAGG
>NW_010308500.1:24792-26782 GCF_000700745.2 Antrostomus carolinensis
GTCCACTCATCTATCCCATACCTTCTAAGCTTTGCTACAAGGATGTTGTGGGATACGGTATTAAAATCCTTGCTGAAATCAAGATAGACAACATCCACTGCTTTCCCCTCATCTATCCAGCTGGTGATGACATCATAGATGGCTACCAGTTTGGTCAAGCATGATTTCCCCTTAGTGAAACCATGTTGACTACTTCTGATAACCTTCTTTTCTTCCAACTGCTTAGAGGTGGTAACCAGAATGAGCTGCTCCATCACCTTCCCAGGGATGGAGGTGAGGCTGACTGGCCTGTAGTTGCCCGGATACTCCTTCTTGCCCTTTTTGAAGACTGGAGTGACATTGGCTTTCCTCCAGTCTTCAGGCACCTCTCCCATTCTCCAGGACCTTTCAAAGATGATAAAGAGTGGTTTAGCGATCATTTCCGACAGCTCCTTCAGCACTCGTGGGTGCATCGAATGAGGGCCCATGGATTTGTGTATACTGACTTTGTTTAGGCTATCTCTGATCACTTCTTCCTTAATCAAGGGGCAGTCTTCCTCTCTCCAGACTCTCTCTCTCTTCTCTCTAGCATCTGAGGTTCCTGAGGGGCACTTTTAGCCGTAAAGACTGAAGTAAAGGTGTTCAGTATCTCTGCCTTCTCAGTGTCTCCTGTTACCAGGGCACCCGCCTCATTCAACAGTGAGCCTACATTTTCCCTGGTCTTCCTTTTATTATTGATGTACCTAAAAAAGCCTTTTTTGTTGTCTTTAACTTCCTTTGCCAGATTTAGTTCCAAGTCGGCCTCAGCCTTCCTAGTTGCATCCCTGCAGGCCCTGAACACATTCCTATATTCCTCACTTACAAGGAATCTTATCTCACTTATGTTCTTGCAGTTTTGTTTTTTTGTTTGTTTGTTTGTTGGTTTGTTGGTGTTTTGTTTTGTTTTTTGTTTTTTTTGGTTTTTTTTTTGTAAGGTCATCTTGATAGCAATTGCAAAAAATCCAAACAGAAATTATTTGATTTCACAGTTCAGGCTGGACTATGAGAAACCAGATATTTTGTCTGTGGAGTTCATGCTCAGTACAGCCTATGCCTCTCTGGTGTGGGTTTTCTGTATCGACTTGCCCTTTATTTTAACAAAATCAGACAAAACAACGAGTGTTGTTACTCCAGCAATTATATCTATGCAGAGTGCAAGTGGTTTATTGTATGACTTGGCTTTTGGGGTGTTTTTTAATTTGCCCTTTGCTTGTACAGTGCCTCCCACAGCAGTGCCCTGCTCTGGCAAGAGCTCACAGGCACTCCAGAGCCTTGGCAAACAGAACCAGCCACAGGAATGTTGAATATTGCATTAATTCCCATTTGGTAGCAAACGGCCATGCATCCTTAGGCAGTTCTTTCTTACACTTATTAGATCTGGGATCATTTTTCTACTTCAGTTTTATAGGTCTCTTGAAAAAGTGCTTCTAGAAAACTGAGTTAAATGTAGAGGATGTTCAGTATTCATTTTTTTAAGAAGCCCTGACAGTATAAGGAATGAATAAGAGGAAAATAGTAATATGAAATTGAAGCACTTTGCAAAAGAAAAAAAAAAAAAATTGTTAATAGAAACAGAGAAGGTGCAAAAATTTTGTTTTCTTCTCTTTTATAAAACCGAATAAACTTCATGGCCACTATTGAAATACTAAGGAATGACTTAACATTTTACATACTGACTGGATATTATAGCCATACAGAGCATAGGAAGAAGAGTACAGAAAGGAACTTTGATACAAGCCCAGTTGTTTTGCAGAAGCATATTTATCAGTCAAATCACCTGGAGAGCAACCAAAGAAGCCAGAATAGCAACATGGTTTGCTAAGGTCAGCAAGAATTATTATTTGGAGAGCACATGTGCTACAAAGAGCCAGCAATCAGGGGATTTATGAGTGGGAATTATGTATTCAGATGTGGGGAACAGCTAGCAGAGATAAGAGAAATATCTGTTCTGTTGAGGAACAGAGCGGGGGGA
>NW_010308500.1:26793-43857 GCF_000700745.2 Antrostomus carolinensis
GAAAGAGTTGGCAAAGGAAGCAGAGAGGAAGTGGGAGTCACTATTGCAAAGCTGACCCAGATGATACTGACATTATTCACAGCAAGGTTAAGAGTGAAATTGATCATATTTTAATGCATTTTCTCAGAGGAGATTTCAGAAGTTTGCTTTTATATTTTTCCCTTTCAGTCTGCAAATATCAAAATGTTTTCTGAGATGTCAAAATTTTACTTTACTGCATAGTTTTATTTCAACTTTTATTCTACGCTTATTTCAGTATCACATTTACATCATATGTCTAAATAGTTAATACAGAGTTACATAGGATGTTTGCAAGTTAAAAAAAAAGGGAAAATTATCTTTCAAAAATGGCGTTCTGTTGTTCATAAGGGTATTTCAGTGGGAATTCCCTTCAGGTTCCTTAAAAATAGTTGAACAACTGCTAGTAAAATAAAACCTGAACTAGGAATTTTATACAAAGATTAGTCAGTTGAGTCTTTATTACCACTGTCAGGTTACAGAGACTGTGCATTGTGTTAAATATAGATAAATTATTTTCAGCATTAAATGAGGTCAAATGAGGCAGAAGTAGACCTTCAAGCAACCTTTGAGAAAAAGTGTGAGGAGAAGAAGACCTGCGGAGTTAAGACATGAAGCTGTTGGTGTACCTGCACCAGGCAGCAAAGCTTCAGCAGCAATTTCTCCACAGGGCAGCCCTTACCTTCCAGATCCCTACTCCATTTCCACAACCCAAGAGCAGGGAAAACTACTCTCTAGCTTTTACCCCATAAAATCAGGGAGAATTTTACCAAGAGATCCAAGATAGAGGTGACAAAAGTCCATGCTCAGCTTTCTCTTTAAAGAAAAAAAGAAAGAAACAAAAAGCTTTAAACCTTCAAACTTGCAGGATATTGTCACTAGTCCTGACCACAGTTTCACCCTTTTGGGGCACTGGCACACTGTCCATGCCGTATGCTCTCTGCACGTAGCTGAAGTGGTGTTGACCTACTGCATGTGTTGTCAACAAACTGCCGGAAAGATTGGCTGGTTGGGTTGAGTGCCGTGCCTCTTGCCTTCTGGAACAGAGGGTGCTGGATTATGGACCTTGGAAGAGAGCAAGATCCTGTCTGTGTGAGCAGGACCCAAGGTACCGGTCCTCAACTCATTTACAAGGGATTGCTGGAATGCAGGATCAATGCTGTTTACTTGGATTTGCAAGAGGGTTGTGAGCCAGCACCAGAGGTGCAGAAACACAGGCCCTGCAGGGCAAGAACCACCAGAGGAGCAACTTCAGATGTTAAGACTGAAGTTTTAACTTCTGAAGTAAAGGGATTGTATCACAGAATGAAGACTTTACATATGTACAGGAAACCAGAAAAGAATACCACAAGTGAAATTATAACCAATGCAAGAAAAATCTGTGAAGAAACACATTTCAAGACTTTTGAGTAAGAAAAGCAGGACATTTTAAAAGCATTTGATTTCTAGAAAGTTCTAAATTCTAGCTCTTTTGGAAATCAAACCTTTTTATTGTGCAGATTTTAAAAATCAGACAAAATGGTTCTTAACCTCAGCTTGTTCAGAAGCTGCAGCAAACTGAGCAAAAGCTGAATTTATTAAAGAATTTCTGTTTTTCTGCATAATTATAGAAGAAATATGTATCTGCCCAGCTTCATAGATGTTTCATCAAGCCAAGATGGGGCTTATCAATGATAATTTCAATTTGTTCTTGAAATGATGGATTAGAGATTAAAAGATTACTTCCCGTTCCATAAATGTGACTGCTAACAGCCTTCTGCTGGGAAATGGTAGGTCAACAATAGGCTGAGAAACCTTAGTAGTTTCAAAATAAAACAAAAATAAGTTCATGAAATGAGTGATATGGCATACTTGGCTGGTACAGCTGAGGCGCAGAACATGGGTTATATCCTTAATTTGAATTTTGACTGTCAGATATGATGGTGTTATCACTGCTCCTCTCATGGCAACATTTCAGGTTTTCAGAGATGGAATCAGAGTTAGATGAGACTCAGCATTTAAACCAGTTATGTGGCAATAGGTGCGATCTCACCTTCAGGAATTAAAAACCCAGTGACAGAGGAAAGCGTGCAAAATACAGTGGTCCTGGGAGCCACGAGTGCTGAACTCATTCCTGCGTGGGAAAGCAGGCAAGGAAAGAAAGAAATTGTAGCATTGTTATGATGATTCATTATTTCTCCAGCTCTGACCTGGCTCAGTGCATCTTTTGGTGATTCTTCTCCCTCCTGTGATTTTTCCTAAGCAAGACCTTCTGAAATACCACTTCTAACAGTTTATAGCTCTGACACCAACACAGCTTTTATGTCCAGCAGCTGCTTAGAGTCTCCTCTGTTAACTGAGGCCTGTAAGGAACTACCAGTTTGTATTAAGTTAGGACGGGGAGACCTGGGCTGCATGAGCATTTTACACCATCAGCTTGAACTACATCATCAGTCTCACTAGTTATTTAGGAAAGATTATTCTAATGAGCTAAGCTGTCTGGATTTGTTTTGGCTGTCAAAATTCTCTTATAGGTACAGAAAAAAAGATTTGTGAGCAGAGAGTGACAAAAGCACTCTGAGAAGAAAAGCAACCTTTTGACCTTAAAGCAAATGTAAAGCTGGAGCAATTCTGTCATGTAACAAAAAAGATGTGGCAAGACTAGGGCTCAGGGGCTGATCGAGAAGATTCATTCACCTCCTTAGGTGCAGTAAACCTGCTAGCAGTATAGTAGATCTGTTGAAGGACAAGCCTGGATGATACATAGAGGACACAGAATAACATAATACAATTCTTTTACATGATGGCATAAGTGCATTTAAAAAAAAATCTTTTATGAAGAAAAAATATTTAAACCAAACCTGTGGCATATCCTGGTATTTACTAGCTCTACCAATGGGAGCTTCTTCTGGCCATGTGGACCATGCTTTGGCAGAGCTTCTGCACATCACACTCAGTCAACTCCCCATGACATGCTGCAGCTGTCTGGAGAGATTTGGAAGAACATATTGACTTATGTGTCAGGGAGCAATTGTCAGTTTGATGACTGGGAGGAAACACGAAGCTGACAATCCCACAGGGACTTTTTAGACTCTTCCCTGTGCCTATGGTTTTTATGTACTTAGCTTAGCATTTATCAGTCAGCACCTGAGAATGCATAAATAAAATATAACCTGTTCTTCATCCCCACCTCAAAACTTATTTTTTCATTCTGCACACAGTATCATCCATGCTCACAGCTCTGTGGGTCTTTCTCTGCTTAGCAAGTGACTGACAGCAAGTGGTTTTTTTCTCTACACTTATATTTTTCATGCCATTTCAGTTGTAGAAAAGTCACTTTCTGCTGCAAATTCAGAGGATTATACTGTTAACTTGGAAGATTATCCTAGATACTTTTTCATCTGTACAACAGTGGGATAAAATGTTTTCAAGAATCCAATCAAACCATGGCAGAAAAACAGGTCCAAATGTTGTCTAAAAGGAGATAATTTTTAAAAAAATTTTAATTATAGCAGGAGCAGAAAGGACATGACAAATTTACAGCTGTTCCATTGGGAACATGATATTCATGTGAGCAAGTTTTTATTATATTAGCATTTTCAGCAGAAGATAGGGGAGATATAAATGACTTTTCAGTTTGCTATGAAGGGAAAGTAATTTTACTGGGTCAGGCCTATACTATGGGATTTAAAAAACAAGGTCAAGGATTCTGAGAAAGATATGCTTCATTCAACCCCAGCAATGTATTTAAACTGTGCCCACACAGCCGGTGAAGCAGCTACACAGCCCAGCATCCCTGATTGTCCTGGTTGGAGGCTGCCTGGGGTGCACCATGTCTCCTACCTATGCAGTAAAGTTTGTGTTTCATGAAAATGGGATGGAGAGGGAAAGAATGAAGGTCAAGATGCAGTGAGCGTGCATACCCAGACCCAGGAGACAAGAAGCTGTTTGAGAACCCATGGTTTGCATGTAGTATAAACCCACAGTGTTAGTTATGCCCTGACCGATGCTGGGACCAGTATAAAGCCAAAAAGAGTCTTGGTTTCTGATGTTGGATGTAGTGCTACAAGTTTCAGATTAATTTTTTTGTTGTTCTGCTCCAAAGACAGTAAGATGTCTGGCCTCGGTTTCTTCATCCTTTAGGAAAGCCTCAGTGCCAACAAAGCTCATCACAGAAGACAGTTTCCATCCCCACTGGAGTTTGCTATGTAGAATGTGCTCTTATGTTATGAGATGTACAAAAATACAGGAAGGACATCTGCTCATCAGATCACAAATAAAGTCTAGGGAAATAATCTCTGATTCCTGCTAGACACTGAACCTCTACATTTAGAGTTAAATCCTATTGCTGAGAACCTTTTGTGGATGAGGAAGATCACAATGCAAAGGGATTTATTATTAACCTGGTCCACTCTTCAGATGAGGAAAGATCTTCTATGCCTTTCTTTCTAGGCCAAGTTATTATCATAGGATCATAGAATGGTTTGGGTTGGCTTCTTTCTAGGCCCAGTTATTATCATAGGATCAGAGAATGGTTTGGGTTGGAAAGGACTTTAAAGGACATCTAGTCCAACCTCCCTGCAGTGAGCAGGGACATCTTCAACTAGATCAGGTTGCTCAGTGCCCTGTCCAACCTGATCTTGAATGTTTCCAGGCATGGGGGTTCTGCTACCTCTCTGGGCAACCTGTGCCAGTGTTTCTCCACCCTCATCATAAACAATTTCTTCCTTATGTCCAATCAAAATCTACCCTCTTTTAGTTTAAAGCCTTTATCCCTTGTCCTATTGGAACAGGCCCTGCTTAAAAGCCTGTTCCTGCCTTTCTTATTAGTCCTCTTTAAGTATTGAAAGGCTGCAATAAGGTCTTCTTGGAGCCTTCTCTTCTCCAGACTGAACAACCTCAACTCTCCCAGCCTTTCCTCATAGGAGAGGTGTTCCATCCCTGTGATCATTTTTGTGCCACTCCTCTGGACTGACTCCAACAGGTCCATGTCTTTCCTGTATTGAGGACTCCAGAGCTGGACGCAGTACTCCAGGTGGGGTCTCACCAAGGTGGAGTAGGTGGGCAGAATCAACTCCCTCAACCTGCTGGCCATGCTTCTTTAAAAACAGGTAATTCTGTTTTGCTTTTCTGAGGCATTTGTGTGAGTCTCATTGTTCACTGCTAACACTAATTGGACGTTAGAAATGTAGAGTCACCACCTACTTGATAGTGCTAAATAACTCTGGGACAAAGCCTGAGAATATTACTATTCTTGGAGCACAGTCCTTGACCACTGTGCCAGATATACAAATAGGGATCAAACAGTTAACCCAGTGTGGATTTGCACTTCACACTGCGACTAACTTAAAGGAGCAGAGTCTGAAAATATTAAAGCCACTCAAGCTGTTATCTGTGCTGGCACCAGTGTAAAAGTGTCTAGAAATAATCTATATGTAGGAAAGTATTCTGTGTTAAATGTGGACACTCAAACCAAGTGCAGCATTAATCCACTGTTGGCCGTGTCTACAGTGCTCTGAGAGTCTGAGGACAACTAAAGCATGCAGTGCACAAGAATATGCCCTTTAGCAGCCCATTGCCTACAAAGCGTATAGTTCCTAGCAGGAAATGATGCCAAACACGTTGAGGAGGAAGCTTGACTTAGTTACCTTCCAGAGTTTTGGTCTGAACGTCTTTATTTTTTGAAGGATGGAATGATTTTAAGTTTCTTAGGATACAGTGCTTGGCCAACATCCAACCCTGTGCTCTACAGTTCAGCTCACACTGTATTTGCATCCAAGCAAGGCAGGATTATGACTGAAACACAGATAGGTACTTGCACTGACTCAAGTAGTTATCTGAATATCTAAGTACTTCCTTGGAATATTACGGCACCTAACTGTGGCAACTCATTATTCAGCCACCAGTCCACAGGAATTGTTTTGCTGATACTTTATCTTGGAGGCATTATTAGGTGTTACAATTATGGTAAATCAACGCAGTTCTCTTAATTTTCAGTTTTCCAAATGGCTGTGTTAAAAACAAATTGCTCCAAACTTCCGCTTAAGATATATTTCCTAGTGAAATAAGTTCTGTAGCAATGGGCATGTATTATTTCATGAGAAATGGTAAATAAAGAAAACAATGCTGTATTTTGTACTTTCTCACAATAGATGAGAGTATGGCTTTGCAATTTTAACTCAGTTTAATGTACAAATTACTTTAAGAGTTATTGTACTCCCTTCTCCGTCATGAGGAACTAGAAGCACACAGAAAGGGTAAGAACAAGCAGGAAGGAAACAGAATTTGAGCTTCCTGACTTGACATCCTGGACCTGAGTGACTTGTGGTCCTGGCCCTCAGCTCCTGGAGGTCATCTAAATGCACCCTGCCTGTCGCCAGAGCCATGCAGGTTCAGTCTGTGACAGTTCTTGAATAATGACTTAAGAAATGAGCCAAAGCTGATTGCACAAACCTCATTGTAATTCATGCAGACAGCTGCCAGTCTCTGCACTGTTTGCTGTTTTGTCATTTGTGTATTCTGTCACCTAGATAAGACATCACCAAAAATACATAGCCAAATTCATAAAACAGAAAAAATGTGATGTCTCTGCAAAGCTTACTGTGTTTTTTCTCTCCATGCATATATATTGTATATATGTATACATATATATATTTGTGTGTGTGTGTGTGTGTGTGTATATATGTATATTATTATTTCCTGAAGCTTTAAAGGAAAAGAACAATAACATAGATGTACTCTCCTATTCAACAGCCTATAAGAAAAATATTATTAGGTACTTTTAATTCAAATACACATAGTTACTTTTTTAAGTTAAAGGTTAAGTTTTGGTTTGGAGAGAAGTTTTAAAAATCCAGGATCTATGACATCTATCCTGTGTCTTTTGAATAATATTTTCATTGCATTAGCAATGGTCTTAGATCTATAGGGCAATGTGTTCAGAGAAATCAGGGTGCTCTAGAGGGGGTTGACTACCAAGTAAAAGTGGCCTGGTGTTCTCAGACACCAACTTACAGCAGCCCTCTCTGAAGAAGCAAGAGCTCTGTGTCTGAGCCTCTCTCCACTCAAATATCTATATCTAGATTTAGGAATGTATTTTTAGCAACCAAGTGTGAACATCTTGGAAATCTAAAAACTGCTGTTGGCAAGAGGTAGAGATGAGGAGAAAACCTGAGTTTCATGACAGTCATCAGTGAGGTGTAATTGACAGACTGACATTATTTTATGGAATATCACATAATAAGGAACTGATTCTGACTAGATCTTGTAGTGATGCAGATAGTGTGAGATGGAAAAGTGCTATCCACCAGATAAGGCCAAGGGTCACGGGAATGCAGTGATTTTCCTTGCTAATTTCTTCCCTTGCATTACCTGTCCACAAGGGAATGTGAAGTAGTTAGAGGCAGGGCAGAACTGCATGTTTTTCTCTGTCCTAATTTGTCTTTGTCAATAATGATGGCCAGTCATTGACAAGGAGCCATGCTGCATCTGTCCCAAGAATTACAGAGCTACTGCTCTGGATGAGCAGATTGAATCAAGTTCCTGTCAACAAGTACTCTACTGGATTTCAGCCAGTAGATTACTTGTTGACCACTTGTCCCAGTGTTTCAGGGAAGCCCAGAATAACCACAACCTGAATTCAGTCTTAGTTTGATATTTACCTCACAATATCATCCAGGAAGAACTGAATGACCCCAGAAGTACTATCATCACTCTACTGCTTAGCAGGGCTCTTCAACTCAGTGACATGGCTGCATCAGTCCTATTTTGTCAAGCCAGCTCCTTCAATCATTAACATGGGGATCACTATGCCGTGCATAGCTCTGAAAGCATGATGGATGCTTGCCTTCCTCAGAGAAAGAGCAAAACAAAGCCTGAGATGGGATGTGACTCCTACTTGGCCATGACAGTTGAACAACAGTGTTAGCACAAGAAAAATGGAATAAACAAATATCAGCGAGTTTAGGATTGAAATTTAAAAGTGGTGTGGATCACGAGAGCAGTGAGGTTTTGGAACAGAATAAAAGGGAGCAAAAAGTCCTTATTAGTTTTAAGATGGACTTTAGCCCTTGTTTTATAAAAGAGATTTGAAGACGTGATTTTCTGAGCAGGCAAATATCAGTCCCTTCCAGTCATATATGCTGTGTTGTGAGACCTCCCTTCCCTCCCAGTTTGCACATTTATGTGGCCATGTTCCAGATGCAAGTTTGCCTGGTGCTCCGATAAAACCTGTGTTTACCTTCACAAATGACGCATTCTCCAGACAGTCAAGGCTGTCACGACCCTGATCACTAATGTGTCATACTGCTGCTCACCTCTTGCACAGCTTCAGCATCCCTTGGAGGAGCTCTACTGTTTAATTAAATGTAAACCTGCAGGCAAGGCTTAGCTATTATTTTATGCTTGCATGTCTGTTACCTCTCTTATTTGGGTCAGAGTAAACCTATTACCCTGTATATTTTGTACATGGTAGGAATATTTAACTAACAGAAACTGTAACTCTTTAATGTTTTGTAAATGATGTATTGATTTGCCTAACCTTGGGTCAGTCTCATTTCTAGCTGTGTAAATGAACCCTGCAACACTTGTACATTTTGTTTCGGGACCAAAAAAGAGATGCTCTGTTCTGTAAAAACTGTCCTTGGGACTTTCCCAAAGTTCAAGACTTGCACAGCAGTGCTGTGCGGTTGCCAGACCATACTATTCTTCTGATGTAGGACAGGCAAGGGCAGATTCAGGAACCCTGGCAGGCTCACCTCTGTCCAGACCATTGCCAATGGGCGTTTGTACAACTCTCAGTCTCACCAACTCAAATCTAAGAAAGATTCTCTATCAAACATCTATTCCCATTTCAAGGATGAGTGACGACCAGTAGGAGGCAATCCATTGAAGCTGGCCTTGCACAGGCAGTCTGCAGGGACTTGCCCATACGACAAAGTTTACTGCTGGGAGGTGTGAGATTAAATTTTATGCAGGAAAAGGCAGCTGGTTATCTTCCTCAGGGACTTGGCAACTGCAGGTTCTACAACCTGTTTTGAAAATGATACTACTTAGACACAGTTATCATTTGCAAATTCGTCCTAAAATCTAAATGTGTCTTCTTTGTTTCTACTTCAAGTGATTTTTTTGTCTTGCTTTACCTTGACAGGCTGCCTAGAAAAACACCCCAAACCCTTTTCGTATTGTTTGATTATGTCCTCATTTAGATGTCTCATTTCTATACCAAACTAGCCTAATTTTCTTTTTTTTTTTTTAGGTTTATATTTTCTAAATTTCAAATCATTTCTACTGTTCTTTGAAAGCAATTACTTCTAATCTTTCTGGGTACCAAAACTAAGCTACCTAAGCTGTAATTCTCTAGATCACAATTTCCTCCACTTAAAAAAAAACCCCAAACTATATAATATTTGTCTTTCTCCATCCTTCTGGGACTTCACTATTTTTTGTGAAAAACCATCGTTATTCAAGCACATATATTTTGATTAGTTCATAAGGAATCAAGGGTATGCTTATCTTGTGCTTTCAATCTGAATATATCTCACTCATCTAAACAGCCTTTAATATATTCTTTCCCTCTCTGGATGTGGACTTGCCTCCTCAGTATTCATTAGCTGTTTAAACAACAATAGCTATTAATATTTTTGTGAAAGATACACCAAACAGTTTAACCTTCTTCCTGATTATTATTTTCACTCCCTTTCTCATAAAAGATATATGGGTAAAAATGTAGTGTATCACTTATACATTTAGCCAACATTACTTTTTAGTTGCAGTTTTTGCTCCTTTCTCTTTAAAATTAATTTTACCCCTCTGCTTATGGCAATCAAATATAGATATCTATAGTTACTAGCACTGTTTTCACTTTTTATTTCTCTCTGATTTTCTGATTCTCCAGGTGCCTCATCCAGTCTCCTTAGCCACTGTGGCATTTTCCTATTTTTATTCCACAGGAGGACATAACGATGTCGTGTCTTTGATATTGCTTCATATAGGAATTGCCACCTCTCCCAAACTGTTTTTCCCCTTGGGATTCTTTTCCACTGTCACCTTTCTTCCCAGTCTGGAGGTTGTTACTTTGGCCCTTTTGAAGCACATTGCTATCAGTCATCACCTGCTCAGATTCATTCCTTTACCTTAGAACCATCAATTCTATCAGGACAAGATCATTTTCACTCAGATTGCTTTCTGTAGGTTTTTAAAAAAGCTCTGATCAAACACAGTCAAAACCAAGCTGACCAGGGACACTTTTTGAGCCTCTCTAAGACAGAGAAAGTTGTGCCCCAGGCAGTACAAGGTATCACTGTGATGAGTTGTTGTGCCATATTGCTTTTTCTACGAATATCAGGAAGAGAAAACGTGCCAAGAAAGCAATAATAGATGCTTGATTTTTCCAGCTGTAAGTGTGACAAAGGGAACATAAAGCAAATATGCTGACTATATAGATGAGTATGCATAACATGAGTCCCGCTCTCAGAAGGGCGAAGAAATGCAGGACATTTGTGCTGATGAAGGGAAGGGCTGGCACAATGGCTTCAGCAGCTTTATGGGCAACACCATCTCCCTTGAAGAACTGACCTCCCTGTCACCTGTGGAACCCCAGCTCCCCATGGCAAAGCCAGGTAATTTTCCTACTGAATGTTGTTCAGGTTAGTTACCCTTTCTCTTCTTCCTTCAGTCCCCTTTTCTATCCCTTGACCCTCATCAAGTAAGAGATTGCTTATTTCCCTGCTGTCTTTAAATGTACAGGGTGCTGGCTACCCACCTTGTTCCTTGTGGAGCTCTGGAAGAGGAAATCTTCATCAGATGCATTTTTTTAAAAAAATTTTCACTGGTAAGCACTCATCTGTTACTGAAAGAACTATCCTTCACCACCTGTCAGCAATTGCAAAGACATGAGGTAAATCTACATTCAGAAAGTGTTGCAAACAGCAAATAAGGAAATTTGTAATAAACTACTATTTTGCATCTTTCCTTTCCCACAGATATTACCTTCTTTCTATTCTTCTTCCTCCACTTCTGCCACCATATCTTAGTTGTTGGATGCAGGAAAGTTTCATGCTCTCAGGTAGCAGGGCAGTTCATTGATAACATGGCATGAACTCTCTCCTGTTCAGGTTTGTACATAGCTGTAATCAGTTGGTACCTGAGTATAGTCAACAACACTGAACAGCAATGCTGCTGCCCCAGAAAGTGATAGATAGAGCATTCCCTAAAAAATGCAACAGGTGAAAAAGTGTAGAAATTAGGCTTTGGGTTTTTTTCTGTTTTCTGTTGTAAAAACCACCTCAGAAAAAAAACTGTTCTCATAGGATCCTTATGCAAGGGTGCACAAGCTGGCCCTTAGCATCCATTGTTGGGAACAACATGCCAGCAGGTCTCCTCTGGTTGAATTATGGCTGTTGGCAGAAATTTCAAATGTCTCTTCACTCACTGGTGACAGTGCCAGCAACAGCTGATGAGAAAGTTTAATGAAAAATGCTGAAAATCTTGTGTAAGCTTTCTTTCTGGTGAGTGCTGGCTGGCAAAGGCTCAAGGTCCCTAGCTAGGACCAGTGCAGACCCTTCCCACCTGCCCACAGTCTAAAGCGCTTTAGACCTCTGTGTTTAACTCTGTTCCTTTTACTTGCACTTGATATGGGATAATTTTACATTCTTAACACGGCCATAAAAACCTACACCTTAGCTCTTTTAAAGCTTTTGTGGAAATAAAACTGGTAGACGGAGGCCTGCCATGCCTTGCCAAGGCAGAGCGGTGCCCACACATCCTCCCAGCTTTTATTTTTATAGCTGTGTACGATAAGCAGATTGTCCCAGTGAAACCTGCTATTGCCACGGTGTTTCTCAACATGAATACAACCCAGGTATTTTTATTTGGTCGAATAAATAATTTGTATAAGCATGCATGTGTGTATGCCTATGATATATTTACTGAAATGGTTGCTGCTGGTGTTTGTTCAGCTAAATACTGTTTATGCTTTGGCATAAGAAATAATTTTATGCCCATTACAATCTCCAGCTCCAAACCTATTAGAATAAGCATCCTGACATTTAGAAGAAGAATAAGCATGTCTGTGAATACAGTATCACCACAGACTTTGAAGAAAGCTGAGAAGATTTAAAGGGAAGATGAACAGCTGCTTTAAAATGGAAAGGTGGGAGTTACTTCTTTTTTGTATAACAGCTTCTGACTTTGAGTCTGCATTACCTCTGCACTATAATATAGGTCTTAACACTCAGTGTTAGATTCCAACTGGGTCTTAAGCATTGCTTATAATTCTTCTGTACAGAATAATTTTACAACTTGAAATTAGAATTTTTGCATTTGTTAACTTCTTTAGATCTGTTTCTCTCTCTTAATGCCTGTTTCTTCCTAATAAAGCAGAAGCAGAAACACACTGCCCTGAGCTGTAGTAAAAACTGCTTCAAACTATTTCAGAACATACCCTGAAATAAAGCCTACAGTGGCCCAGCCTCTGTCTCAGCACTGGTAAGTACTTTAGCCCTGTGAACACTGGATATATTTGGGAAAAATCTGCACTACTCCAAGTGTAGCAATGCACCATAAGAACCCAACCTCAGTTCCTTTTTGTTCCCAAGATCTCCCTTAAAGTAAAGACACAACAGAAGTGTAAATGCTGGAAATCAACAACAGGGTATTGCAACAAATGCACCATGGAAGAGTCCCTCTTTAGGAGGGGTAAAATCTTAGTGAAATTTTTGTACCACAGAGACAACTATTTGCGTGAAGGAAAGTAAGTTTCAACCATGGTAAAGTGAAATACTTTAAAAAAAATTTTAAAACAGGAAATGTTCCAAATTACCATATTGAATATTTACTTTTAAACAGTAAAATATATCATGAAGCATACCCTGATTCAGAGCAGAGAGAACCATGCCACTAAAGTAAACTTTCCTGGCTACTGTAGTTGCCTCTAGTTTATATCCAGACAGCAAGATGAAGAACTTCCTGGTTACCAGATGGATACAAACTGGGTTCAATAGCAAAAAATCATAAACTTTGTCAAGTTTCAAAAAAAAAAAAAAAAGATTTAATTTTAACATCTGGTGTCTGTCTGCATCTCACTGAACCTTGAAGAGACCTGAGCTCCTCAAGGTCATCTTCTCAGTGGTGCTTACTGCAGTCTCTCAAAGGACAGGTGGCATTTTCAGAAGTACCTTATAGGCAGAAGTCCACAAAGATTGCTGAATTCTCCCACCAGCTTGCAGACCACACTGGGATGGGTAAGTCTATTTTCTTGCAGTGTCTGATATTCCCATCACAAAAGCACTGATGTTTTCAGTGTCAGTATTTGCATGGGTTCTCTTGCATTTTACCAAGTCCCTTGGTTTTCACCTTCAGCAATGGCTTTCATGTGC
Organism: Antrostomus carolinensis; assembly: GCF_000700745.2. Classification (NCBI taxonomy): domain Eukaryota; kingdom Metazoa; phylum Chordata; class Aves; order Caprimulgiformes; family Caprimulgidae; genus Antrostomus; species Antrostomus carolinensis. Next base: position 40,167 of record NW_010308500.1, read on the forward strand.
ATATTTTTTTTAATTTTCACATCCTCTGCTGAGTACTTTTGCTCTAGTCTGTTTTACAAATGCAAATTCTTGGCAATTATATTTGTTGACATCTGAAAGTATATTTTCCTTTGACTATGTAACATCCATTGTACCTTCAGGGGAAAATAAGCAAACAATCTTATATCTTCAGCTGTCTACATCAACTTGTGCAAAGCACAGATAGCAAGGTTATTTATACATGCATTTGGCAGGACAAATGATTCCTATTTTTGAAGCATGGGAGAGTTGGAAAAACATGTTACTTCCTTCATTTTATTAACTGTGTGCCGGTAACATGTTGTCTGCCACTTCCTCCCCATGACTGTGCATGGAGCCCAGCTCTGCAAAGCCTAAAGAATTGACTCAGGATGCCTCATTCCTGCAGGTTACGGCTGAGCTTTTGGTCCCAGGAGACTGACTCAGTCATGCTGGGGGAGGGAAAAGCCAGCTCAGAAAGCAACTACTCTTACTGTATGTCAAAAAAGGAAAAACCTGACACTTTACTGTACACAAAGTGGACTGTGAGATGAGACAGCCTTCAGCACAGGTCCTTCATTCACTTATGTGACAACCTGTGATAGGAGAAAGTTGACATCAGAGGAATAAATTCAGCCCACAGAAGCAGCAGACTTGAGACCAGGCATCAAAATTCTTCTTTACTTAATATGCAGCAGAGTCTAGATTCCACATTCAGGATTTATTTTAATCTTCTCGTGTCTAGCTGATGGTTGAAGTAACTTGCATGCTTTGCCAGATAAATGACTCCTGAAAGCTACATTTATTTAGAAGACGTTACCTTGAAAAGACATAATTCTTTTAACTGATTTTTCATTTTCTAAGCTACTTGTAGCAGACTATAGAATAAGTGCTGTTTTTTCCTCCCAAAATCACACACAAAAGAAAGGAAGTTGTTTTCCTTTTTTAAATAGTGGAACAAACACCGAGAAACTCATCCATCTAAGGTTTTATAGAAAATCTAGCATTTTGCCCAATTACACTCCAAATTTTCCCCAGTCTCTATGTCCTGGCTTTTGCTAGGGTAGGGTTAATTTTCTTCTTAGTAGCTAGAAAGCACTGTGTTTTGGTTTCACTGAGGATTGTTATGAGAACAATGTTGATAACTACAAGGACTTTGTGCTTGGGCAGTTTCCAAGAAGAGAGAACTGGAAGGATGGAGTGGAGAAGAAAAGTGTAGTAGTTAGTAAAACCCAGAATTGACAGTTGGATATGCCAATAAGATATTCCACATCATATTACATCTGTCTGCGAGTGGCTGTTTGGCTGCCAGCTAACTTAAACTATTACACTGTAGAATTCTTAAATATACTCTCATCAAAGTTTAGAAGTTCAATTAAAGACCCATCCAATAACCTGCACCTTGGACACAAACACTTTTTGTGGGGTCCTTTTACTTCACGAGGAGGTAGTACAGGCAGTCCTGGTTTGCCTGTTTTACAGTATATTGTTTCGGTTAGGTTATTAAAGATGCCTGTGGCCATGTGGTCACTCCCATAGTCTTCTGCACAACATTTACAGCTGCCAAAATAGTCTTCATACCCTTGAGCTCAACTGTTCTGTCTCCCTACCTATTTTTCTGATACCTGTAGCCTGACCCAACCTCTGTGTTTGCACAGGGCTTTTAACAACCAGCCTGAGGCAAGCTGGAAGAAGCAGAGGAAGGAAGGGAGTAAACCAGGAAACCACTAAACCAATTTCCCATTAACCAAATGAGCAGAGTCCTGCAAATTTTCCACCTTCTCTGAAGGCTGTTTGAGGTGAGGAAGACTGAGAGGTGAAAGTCTCCCATAGTTTTCTATAGGTCACTCAGCAATTAACGGCTTATTGTGGCTTCCAGACAGTGTCCGATACTAATTTTTGCTAGCAGGGCCATATCTCAAGTTGCTAGTTTTGAGCCCTGCACTATGTGCATAGCAGAAGAGACAGGCACAGCGTGGTCCTAACCTGAGGTCCACTGGGCTCTGCTTTCTTCACTTTGCTCATTCAAGTCTGTCTGAATGTTGAGGTCCCTGTAACCCCACCACGTGCCCCATTAAAAGCCTGGTGTGAACCGCAGCACATATCCATCTGTTTGAGGCACCATGAAGTTAATTGAGTTGTGACCTATGAGTTGACTTAATGTCCGTTTCTGTTTCCACATTGTCTTGCATAACTGAGCAGCGGAGAATGCCTCCACTAGAAGATTGGATGATTTTTTCTCCCATGTAGTTCAGTTTCCTTCCTAGCTGTATTAACTTGTATTTACTGTAGTTCTCTTATTTTTGAACTCATGTGATTGCTTTTTCTTCTTTACTTAGACCTTGTTGTTATGTAGGCTACTTACATACTAGACTACCATCTGATAAAATGAACAAATTGCCTCTTTAAAAGGAAGGTGGTCCCCAGGATAAAGGAAACAGAGAGCTAATGAAAGCAAGCTGCAAAGATGATAAAGGTAGGCTGGTATCTACTGCCCTGTTTCAGTAATATCATGACAGATGTGCTTATAAAAATTCTTCTGTGTAAAGTTAACTGTCAATCTGCAGTACAGTTGCTCTAAACAATGCACTAATTATTTGTTTTGGGTTTTTGTTGGTTTGTTGTTTGTTTGGGTTTTTTTTTAAAGAAAGCTAAAGGAACATCTTTTCTCTTTAAAATCAAATGAAACCCTTTCAGTTTGGAATTCATGCAGAATTTGAGTTGAACTTATTTCATAAACAGATTAAATTATTTTACAAAGTAATTCTTTTCTGGACTTAAACATAGATTTTATTTTTTTTTGCAGAGACCAAGAAAATAACAGAACAAAAACATCAATCTTCGAGTTAATTTTTACCATGTTTTAAATTTTACACTTCACAGGTGAAAACAACAAAATTTTTGTGGGAAATTAGTGCTGACTGTCAAAATCTAAATAGGCTTTATTGTTCAGGACGGACATAGAGGAGCTCTGTGGAACTCCTGGGCAGACAAAGAGTTGCTTGGCAGTTTCATGTGACATAATGTATGTGTATATATAGATACACATATGTATGACTCATCCCCATTTCCTAGAAAGATTAAATGACATAGTAAATCCACATTGCTGGAGGAAAGGTTATACTTTTCATTAGCGTGTAGTAAAACCTCATAGATAATTATCACCATTAAAAGAAATTAATTCTAAGAAAATCTATATAAAATACTGTTTTTCTTGGACAAAAATAAACTATTCCTCACTATAAGCTCTGGAAACCTTCCTGGGATAAAAGAGATCACCTTATTCCCCCAGCCTGAGCAAGACTTAATCAAAACTAACGTGAAATGTCTTTCCTAGTCTCTTCTGCATGTCAGAAATATTTGACTGTGGGTTACACATCCTCTGGAATTTAGCAGTTCATTCATTATGTAGCCAGCTCTAGGTTCTTGCATTCCTGAAAACAAAACTTAATTGCTCTCTGTCAATCCATGCACAAAACACAGATTTTTCCTCTTCAGCTTTTGCACCCAGTGGCAAAGCCAGTTTAAGAAGTCCTTGGTCCTTCTCCTACTTGGGTGTTCCCGTTTCTTCCCTGGGTGCTTCACTGCCACTGCTGCTCACACTTCCCCTTCACCTGACTGCTGGAGGGATGTGTGCTGGAACCAAGTCAGGCACTCAAGCTAGTTTAAAAATAAAATAAAATAAAATAAAATA